>NW_020648415.1:1726424-1988711 GCF_003573695.1 Papaver somniferum
CGTCTCATTCTTTTTGATTCCACAATAACTTGTTATACTACCATATAGTTAAGTTATTGTGAGGTGATTGATATTTCTAGGCTATTCTTCGGGAATATAAGACCGGATTATCAATTGGTTCTTGTTCGCCTTGATTTATCAAAATACGGAACAAAAACTTCATAGGTATTTCTGTGGGAGACAGATTTATCTATCATAATAGACTTTTCTTTTCTGTTGTTTATCAAGTCTTCGACTTTGGGTCGTAGCTGTTAGAGCACTGCTCGGTCGAACTCGCAAGCGGTGTTATCTCAAGATTGTTTATCAATGTTAGTGATCAAAACTATAAGTCTTGATTTCTAGTCTACTTATAGATGTCTCGGACTAAGATAGATTGTTTAGTTGAGCATTAGACTTCACAGCGTTCATCAATATAAGATGAAGAACTACTAAGGCGAGCTTGTGGAACTTTATCAACAAAAGGTATGTGGAGACTGAAACTCATTTATCACTTGGAAAGTCTCTTTCTACTTTATCTCATATATTGAGACATAAGTCGTGTTACGATATAGTTTTCTATTATACACATTTGAGATTTCGAGCTGAGTTTAACTCGCTTACATATTTTTCGGTATATGTTTTGGTAAGCTTTCGCTTCAATCAAGTTCATCTTGATCATGTGAAAATCGTCGAGTAACATCTTACATGGTTTGTGTGATACAATCTTTTGGTGTAAACTTGGAATGTTTCGTTATGATTATTTCAATAACTTGAAAATTGCTTTGATGCTAATAGCGTGTGAAAATGACTATTGTCATCCTCTAAGAAAGTTTCAATGATTGAAATAAGAGTTTAGAATAATTAACCATCACTGGATTATAAACATACTGTCATTCTTGCATGTATGTGATCCATGACCAGAACTAAAGTATGCATACCCGTATGTGTACTTGAAGTTGTGAAATTCCTTACCAAGTACACACACCGGTACGCATACTTGCGTAAGGTATAGGTCCGGGAATTTCTTATGGGATTTGGAAGTGTACTAAGTTTGCGTACCCGTTTGCATACTAGCGAAAACAAACCTAGACCGGCTACTTAGGTATGTGTACCCGTTTGCATACTTAAGTGGTTAAAGTTCTAAAATCGGTTGGCTCATGAACTAATACATTTATATATTATGGAATGCATTATTTGTAAACCGTGGATATAATTTTCATGAATTGATTAGAGTGAATCAATATATTAAGGAATGCATTCTTTGCAAACCATGGCTATAATGTTTATGAATTGATTCGAGTGAATCAAACCGATTTGCTTCAATTGTGTTCTTGTATATTTCTATGAGAATATAGCAGTTGAACAGCTCTTTAACTAGTTTCATTTGAGTCATTTGAACTAGTTATGGTTAAGATGAATAAGGTTGATATGAGAGTATTCATATAGCTAACCTCGATTAACTACGATTGAGCCAACATGGTGTACACGTTTAGGTACGGTTACTAAACCTAAATGAGGGTACATTTCATTTGTGTATAACAAGCTAAGTTCGATCTAACAGTTGAAAGATATTATCTTGAATCTAATCAGGTTTTCATCTAACAGTGAATATTGAATGCTTTGTTACAAATGTAACTTAGATTTCAAACCCTGATTTGAAAACTATATAAAGGAGAACTCTAACAACTGGGAAACATAATCCCTACACCTAATGTGTGATACTCGTTTCATAAGCTAGAGTCGATTCTCCTTTAACCTTAGGTTTTTAACGAAACCCTGTAGGTTAACGACTTGAAGATTTCATTGGGATTGTGAAGCCAGACCCAACTATTTTCTCTGTAGTTGCGTGATCTGTTCTTGCTGTTTCTATCGTGTTTGAGTACTATATATATGTTCTTTAAGATTGGCTCTAGATTTAATCTCCGATAGGAAAGATAAAAAGTAATCACAAACATCTTCGTCTCATCGTTTGTGATTCCACAATATCTTTTTTCGCTACCATACGATTAAGATTATTGTGAGGTGATTGATATTTCTAGGTCGTTCTTCGGGAACATAAGTCCGGTATATCAATTGGTTCATGTTCACCTTGATGTATCAAAAGACGGAACAAAACTCGTAGGTATTTCTGTGGGAGACAGATTTATCTATTCATATAGACTTTTCTGTGTGAGACAGATTTGTTTATCAAGTCTTCGACTTTGGGTCGTAGCAACTCTTGGTTGTGGGTGAGATCAACTAAGGGAATCAAGTGCGTAGTATCCTGCTGGGATCAGAGATGTAAGGAGCGCAACTGTACCTTGAATCAGTGTGAGATTGATTAGGATTCAACTACAGTCCAGTCTGAAGTTCATTGGTAGTAGGCTAGTGTCTGTAGCGGCTTAATACAGTGTGGTGTTCAAATCTGGACTAGGTCCTGGGGTTTTTCTGCATTTGCGGTTTTCCTCGCTAACAAAATTCAGGTGTCTGTGTTATTTCTTTTTCGCATTATATTTTGTTATATAATTGAAATATCACAGGTTATGCGTTGAATCGATCAATTGGTTAATCCAACTTTTGGTTGTTGATTGAAATTGATTGATCCTCGAACATTGGTCTTTGGTACCGTTCAAGTTGATTCTCTTATATTCAATTGGGCTCGCAAATTCCTATTTGCTGATTGCAGATTGAATTGAGAAAGAGAGATATATCTTTGATATACTTTTCTCTAGATTGAGTTTGACTGTCTAGTTCATTCACTTGAAAGTATATTGGAGTTTGTCTATTCAGATTGCCAAACGAATTGTTGGTGTGGTTGTTAGACACCCGCTTTTTCAATTGGTATCAAAGTAGGCAAACACATTAAAGACCTTATAAGTTTGTGTTTTTAGCGATCTGAATATGGACAGAAATGTTATCTCCATAAACGTACTACTAGTCTTTGATGGCTTAAATTACTTATGGTGGAAAATTGTTATGCGTGCCTTTCTTCAAGCGCGTGATTTTCAATCATGGGTTTATGTGGTTAACGGCTATGATCCTCTGGAAGTTACAGAAGGCGATGTAACAGTTCCAAAGGATATTGGTAAATATGATGCTGTCGAGATTCTTGCTGCAAAGCAAAATTATGACGGATTAAATGCTATCATCCATGCCATTACCCCAGAGCTCCAGCATCATGTGACTACTTGCACAAAGTCAAAAGATGATTGGGATATCTTAGAAACCGAATTTGAAGGGAATACCTGTGAAATTGAAGCTAGGATGCAAACCTAAATTCTGATTGGGAAAACCTTCGTATGGAAGATGAAGATTCATTTGATGAGTTTAATCACAAAGTTTCTGAAATTGTTAATGCATCTTTTGCATTGGGTAATGTTAGAGCACTGCTCGGTCGAACTCGCATGTGTTGCTATCTCAAGCATGTTTTTCAATGTTAGTGATCAAAACTATAAGTCTTGATTTCTAGCCTATTTATAGATGTCTCCAACTAGGACGTAGATTGTGTAATTGAGCTTAGTTTTCACGTCGTTCATCATTTGAAGACGAAGAACTACTAAGGGGAGCTTGTGGAACTTCATCGACAAAAGGTATGTGGAGACTTGAACTCATCTATCACTTGGAAAGTCCATTTCTACTCTATCTTCTATATTGAGACATAAGTCGTATTACGATAAAGTTTTCTATATATACATTTGAGATTTCGAGATGAGTTTAATTCGCTTACATATTTCTCGAAATATGTGTTAGGAAGCTTTCGCTTCGACAAAGTTCATCTTATATCATGTGAAAATTGTCGAGTAACATCTTACATGGTTTGTGTGATACAATCATTGATGTTGTCTTCGAATGTTTCGTAATGATTATTTCAATAACTTGAAAATCGCTTTGATGAAAATTAGTTTGTGAATAACAACCACATAACATCCTCTAAGAAAGTTTCAATGATTTAAATAAGAGTTTAGAACACGTAACCATTATTGGAAATGTCATGTTGTGCCCTCTTGCACATATGTAATCCATGTCCGGGAACCATAGTATGCGCACCCATTTGCGTACCTGTTGGTTTGAAAAATCCGGGAACCTAATTATGCGTACCCGTTTGCGTACAGGCGTACAGGTTCATGTCCGAGAATTTCTGCTGGGATTTGAAGTTTGCGTACCCGTTTGCGTACTTGCGTAGCTAAATCTTAGTCCGGGTATTTCAAGTATGCGTACCCATTTGCATACTTGAAGGTTAAAGTTCTAAATTCGGTTTTAAACATGAACATAAATATTTATATAATAAGGAATACAATCTTTGCAAACCGTGGCTATAATTTTCTATGAGAATATAGCAATTGAACAACTCTTTAACTAGTTTCATTTGAGTCATTTAAACTAATTATGGTTATGATGAATAAGGTTGATATGAGAGTAATCATATGGCTAACCTCGGTTAACTATTTGTGAACCAACATGGTGTACACGTTTAGGTACAGTTACATAAACCTAAAGAGGGTACATTTCATTTGTGTATAACAAGCTAAGTTCGATCTAACGGTTGAAAGATATTAGCTTGGTTGAATCAGGTTTTTCATCTAACGGTGAATATTGAATGCTTTGTTACCAAGGTAACTTGGATTGCAAACCCTGATTTGAAAACTATATAAAGGAGAACTATAGCAACTGGGAAAACTAATTCTCACACCTCATGTGTGTTACTAGTTGCATAAACTAGAGTCGATTCTCCTTTAACCTTAGATTTCTATCGAGACCCTGTAGGTTAACGACTTCAAAGACTTCCTTGGGATTGTAAAGCCAGACCCAACCATTTTCTTTGTAGTTGTGTGTTCTGATCTTGCCCGATTCTATCGTATGGAGTACAATTGAAATAACTGACTCGAGATTAATTTCTCCGATAGGCAAGATAAAAGTAATCACAAACATTTCGTCTCATCGTTTATGATTCCACAATATCTTGTTTCGCTAGTCGATTAAGATTATTGTGAGGTGATTGATAATACTAGGCTGTTATTCGGAAATATAAGTCTGGTTTATCAATTGGTTCCTATTCACCTTGATTTATCAAAAGACGGAACAAAAACTCTTGGGTATTTATGTGGGAGACAGATTTATTCAATCTATAGAATTTTCTGTGTGAGATAGATTTGTTTATCAAGTCTTCGACTTTGGGTCGTAGCAACTCTTGGTTGTGGGTGAGATCGACTAAGGGAATCAAGTGCGTAGTATCCTGATGGGATCAGAGACGTAAGGAACGCAATTGTACCTTGAATCAGTGTGAGATTTATTAGGGTTAAACTACAGTCCAGTCCGAAGTTAATTGGTAGGAGGCTAGAGTCTGTAGTGGATTAATACAGTGTGGTGTTCAATCTGAACTAGGTCCGCGGTTTTTCTGCATTTGTGGTTTCCTCGTTAACAAAATTCTGGTTTCTGTGTTATTTCTTTTCCGCACTATATTTTATTATATAATTGAAATATCACAGGTTGTGCGTTAGGGTCAATCAATTAGAATATCCAACCTTTGGTTATTGATTTACATTGATTGAAACTTGAACATTGGTCTTTGGTACCGTTCAAGTAATTCCTCTTATATTCAATCGGGCTGGCAGGTTTCTATTTGCTGATTGCGGATTGAATTATGAGTTAGAGATATTAAGCTCTTTGATATACTTTACTCTAGATTGATTCTGACTATCTAGTTGATTCTCTAGAAAGTATATTGGAGTAAGTCCTTTGAGATTTCCAAATGAATTGTTGGATGTGGTTGTTAGACCCCCCGCATTTTCAATTGGTATCAGAGAAGGAAAACACATTAAAGACCTCATAAGTTTGTGTTTGTAACGATCTGATATGGACAAGAACATCTCTGATCACACACCACCATCTCACGAAAAGTCCAACTTGGGTCAATTGTCCTGGTTCCATTGAGATTTCTATTTCGACGTCTTCTTCTAAATTCATATTTAACTGGGAAGCGCGTCTTGATGAACAGTTAAATGAACTTTCTGATGAAAGTGATTCAGAAGATGGACAAAATGTCGAAGAAGAAGTCTCTCAGTACATCATTCTCTTTGATCATCTCCTAAAGAAAAATAGGTCAACATCCTGCTTGGCTGAATTTTTAACTCCTCTCTGCGTTGAAAACAGAAAATTGAGAAACATATTTTAAGGGGTATGACTCTGGGTATAACTTATTACAAGCTACTCTTAAAGATCGTAACGAAGATCTATCTTCAAAGAATTATGAATGTGATGATCTTCGTCAAAATCTCCTTGTGTTGAAAGAAAGATATATCTCTCAACAAAAATGTTTTAATGTCAGAGAAAAGACGTTTCTCACCCAAGAAAAACAATTGGAGATTGATCTTAGGACGGCTCTTGAAAAGGTCAAATCTTTAGAAGAGAATTTGAAAAAATTCAATTCTAGCTCTACAAAACTATCTTCTATACTTGGAGCATGTAAAGAACATCATGATACACGTGGTCTGGGCTATAAAGGTATAGAATCTCCAAGTACTAGTAAGATGAATTTTGTTAAGGCAAAGGACCTTCCTCAATGTACAACTGTAGATGTATCTAAAAATAAAGTACGTGAGCCTACAAGGACGACTCCGTTGAGAATGGATAAAAACCTTCATGTCAATTGCTTTTATTGCAGAAAGAAAGGTCACATTGAAAGAAGATGTCATCTTCGTCTACGGAATGAAAAACTTCACAACATTCTCATGTGGATTTCTAAAGAAGTTATCAAACCTGTTCCTCAGTGTTCAGTTAGAAATTCATTCCACAATCAAGAAAATCGCTCCAATGGACCATTTCTTGATTATGAACATAACAACCTTTTACCATTGATGTCGAAGAAAGAAATATTCTTCAAAACTCCATCTTTACCTTAACAATGATCTTGTTTCTAAAATAAGCTTTCCTGATAACAAACACATCAATAATCATGTTTCGGAACTCAAAACCAGTATTGACAGTCTCAAGCGCAAGATCAAGAAGGCAAGAAAAGCAGTTGATTCAGGTAACTCTTGTTTTTCTCCTGATATTTCTTTTGAAAATGTGCATAAGAATTCAGGGAGTGCAAAGGAGTGTGTTAATACCAGTGATGAACTTCAGGTTCATCAACATACAACTTGACTATTTCTGTATGTGTATCCTCTCTATGGACCGATGAGAAGATACACATAACCCTCAATGAAGATACTTTGTTCTTGACAATTGGTATGTGTTGTATTGTGATGACATTGATCTCTTTTCTTGTAATTTTCTCTGAATAGTTTTATTTTAAATTGTTTATATAATGCCTTCGTAGTATACACTAGCTTTTCATCCTAGAATGACAGTCGAGTCACTTTGTACCAAAGATTCCTGTCATTATCTCAAAAAACTTGTTTACTCCCTCGGTTAACCGAACTCGCCTTGGGTCTTAACCATTAATCTATGCAGCCGGTCCGTTACCAAACGCACACAATAAACCCTAGCTTTCCTTTGTGGAATTTATCCTTTAAATATTATCAAGTTTTTGATATATATGCTGGTACGGTAACACCAAGAGACTCTTCTAGGTTTGATTGAGCAAGTGCACAATGGAAGGAAGCAAAAAGGAAGACAACTTTAATGATGTAACGTTTGAACTTGATGATGATCCCATCCCTGTTATTTGCTTTAAAGCAATTGATCATGAAAAAGATCTTCCAATCCAGATGTTTGTTCAATTGGTTGGAAATCTTCTTCAGGATTTCGAGGTCGTACGTGAACATCTTGTGATTGCATCAAAGAACCTAGTATTTTTGAAGGAAGAGCTAAAGAAAGCAATTGATGAACTCGCCCTTGTTCGTTCCATGGTTGTTGATCTCGTCTGAGTTGTTTTGATTTATTATGTCTAGTAAATATTCTTATGAGAATTTATTTCTTGTGTTTTTAGAAGAATAACTAGGGTTTGGAATATCCATTATTGTGAGTACACATAGCTATGTCCAACGTTCTCATCTTCATGTTTTTAGATTTAATTATTAAAATTCTAAGTTTTTGGAAGATGATTTTTTGCAATTTTAATCTGTATGATTTTATATATTGCAAATTGTTATGGTATATGTTGTTTACGTACGTGAACCTGTGACTATCCCATACTTGTTCAAAAGTTATCTCTATTATGTCGGTATGAAAGTATTGATAAAAGATAGAATGAACTTTTGACTTACAAAAGTTAAAACCTTTTATATCATTATTTGATGGAAGAAAGGATATAACTTTTGTTTATAAGGATTATGTCTATTGTATGTCATTGTGCAAATAGTGATGGAAAATAGAATGAACCTTGTGTATTCCGCAGTATTGGTCGATCTTCGATCCACATTTTGGTGCACATACTGTGTTACTCCGTAAGTTCTCTTATGTCGAGCATGGCCAATTGAATTGATCACCTTCTTGTGGTTAATTTAGTTGTGTACTCCAATTGAACTAACCATGGGTTCTCTTGTGGTTATTTCAATTGAAATTTTTAGATACAAATTCATGTTCTCATGTAATTTGGTTATGTCCAAAGAAATCCTCCTTTTCTCTTAAAATCAAGGTCGTCTTTGTTGTTCTTTCGGGAATGACATTTTATGGGGGAGAGTTCTTTTTGAACTTGTGCTTAATTGCCAAATCTTTGTGAGTATTACGGCTGTGGAATATTATAGGGATTATCATTTATCTTTATAAACTCTTGATGAATGCATTTAGCTTCGGCTTTATGATTGCATCTAAATTAGTTGGTATGTTATTCTCTTTTGGTCATGAAGTATCTCTATGAAAATTTCATGAGGATCCCACTAGTTTTCGTACCTTTGCCGATTTATATTGATAAAAAGGAGGAGAATTAATGTGTAGTTTCATACTACAAATACATATGGTTTACGGATCATTACCTAAGGGGGAGTGGTTTTCATGTTGAGATGAAGTATTGACTAAGGGGGAGTAATACATATCACCATAGTATTGTTGTCAAAGTTGTGATACAATTGAACTTTGATGTTGTGTAATAATACTATGACACTGTATAACAATGACTGCAGCTTTAATTTCTTCAGCAGATGGAATGTCATTTATCATGGTATTATCTTCAGTTGTAATTACCCTTGGAACATAAGAAAACAAACTCTCATCTATATTAACATCTTGGTATTTGAATTTTGATTCATAATGACTTACCAATTCATCTGCAATCTCTTTTTGGTCTGCGATAATCCTCCATGCATCATTTTCAAGCTCAGTAATCATACTATGAGCTTGTCTTAATTTCATCTGAATATGGAAATATCTTGAATTAGATGCTCCATCTTGTAACCAGCTCACTCTTGACTTTTGCTGAACAATCTCTCTTTGTTGCTGCATTAAGACTTCTTGTTTACCCCTTAAAGTAAAAATTTTATTTAAAAGAGTGATATCTGAAGGGTTGTTATCTGATGCTAAAGTAGCTTCCATTACTTCATCTTCTGTTTGCTTCAGTTTTTTATTTACATCTCCAAATACAGACCAATTCCACTCCTTAAAATCAATCTCAAGTCTTTTCATTTTGCTTATAAAAACAAATATAGGATTACCCTCAATAACCTGATCCCATGACTTAGAAATAGTATTCAAAAATTCAGGGTGAGACTTCCAAGCTTTCAGTGCTTTAAAAGGTGTATTTTTTGGTTTTGGTATGTCAGCAGTACCACCATATAAGGGTGAGAAGATTAAGGGCCAGAGATAAACTTAGGAATTTAGTTAAATCTGTTTACTTCGAAGACTTCATAAGGATTAAAAGATTTAACTAAATACCTAAGTTTATCTCTGGCCCTTAATCTTCTCAGGCCTCTGAGATTCCAAAAGATAATTTTCATTTAGAAGATTAGGATTGGGAATAATTTCTTCTCAAGTCCCTATTCCCTCCTTATAACACCAAATTTGCAGCTTGTCTTGCAGTAACTACTGGTTTCTGCTTCACTTTAGGTACCTTTTCAGTAGAAGCCTGTCTTCCAATTGGAGGAATAATTGTACTTTTTTTTATTAACTGCTGGAGCTCCAACAACAGCAATTAATAATTTCTCAACTGACAGAGCTGGAAACTCAATATTAGAGTTAAAAAACTCATCATTCAATTCCTGTAATATCTGAAATTTTCCTGAGCTATTAGATATAGTATAGGCAGGGGTTACCACTTGTACTGTTGGTGTGCTTGGTTCTGCTGAAGTAGAGCATGAAGCTGGAGCTGAATTATTTGATATATTTTGAGTAGTTGCTACCATCTGTACTGTTGTAGAATTTGGTGGAGTAGAGTTTTGTTCTGGAGCTATATCAAAACTCACAAGAGGTAGAGTCTTATTTTTATTCACTACTCTCCAAATTTTCTCTGGTAACTTGGTACCTTCACTAGATGATGCATCTTGTCTCCTTTTGGTGTTTCTGCATTCTGCTGTGAGATGACCAACTATCTTGCAATGATAACAAAACTTTGGCAGATGAGGAATATTAACTACTTGCTCAAATGTACCATACTTTGATCTAACACAGATTTTGGTAGGAATTTCTTTAGCTAAATCCATTTCCACCTGAATACTAGCATAAAATCCTGCTTCCTTCTTCAGAGTTTTTTCATCTACTCTTATTGGTCTACCCAAAGCTTTTCCAATATTCATCAAAATCTTCTCCTTCCAATATTCAATGCTTAGACCAGGAAGTTGTACCCAAATATATGCCAGAGAAGTTTTATGGGATTCTGGATTAAAATTTTGTTCCCACGGTCTTAGTTTAAGCTCTTGTGATTCAACTTCCCAATTTCCATCCCAGATCAAGTTCTTATCAGATTCATTCTCAAGCTTAATTATGAAATAACCTTTTCAATGGGGATTAATTGTACTTTACCTGAAGTTTTACATTGTCTCCTTAACGATGATTCTGCAACACCAAATTTGAGTTGAACAAGATCTAATCGCCCAATCAAACCATATTTCCATTCATCTAAGCTTTCATCAATATCCTCATCAGGGATGAAAGAAACCAATTCTGAAAATTTTTGATTAACCTCGTTAGGTTTTAAAAGTTCATCTGGATTTGACATAGATCTAGAAAACTCACCTGTTTTATTACCTATTGATTCCGACATATTTATTGATTTAGTGATACGGAAATATGATATTTCTAACACCGATCATTGTTGATGAATTGAAAAACACCTGAATTAAAGACGCAAATTGATTCTAATGAAGTAGATCAAAAAATTTAATGCAACTGAGTCGAACCGATTTTTCGCCCGATTTGTCACCGATTCGCAGAGCACTTTATCTATCTTTTAAGGTCCTCAATTGTAGAATCTTTTCCTCCCAACAATTAGACGAAGGTGTTTGTGATTAATTTTTATATCTTGCCTATCGGAGAACTCTCATGATCTCTAGCCAATCAATATGATTGTACTATTATGATAGAAGATGCAAGATCAGATCACACAACTACGATAAAAGTAGTATCGGTCTGGATTCACGATCCCAATGAAGTCTTTAAGTTGTTAACCTGGTTTTAGAAGAAGAAAACCTAAGGTTAAAGGAGAAACAACTCTAGCATGCAAACTAGTATCACACATAAGGTGTGGGGATTAGTTTTGCACAATACTAGATGTCTCCTTATTTAGCCTTTCAAATCAGGGTTTTTCCTTAGTTACAAAGCAATCAATATTCACTGTTAGATGAAAACCTGATTTAGATTCAAGCTAATATTTCTAAACCGTTAGATCGAAAACTTAGCTTGTCATACACAAATGACTGTACACTTCTAGGTTTGTTAACCGCACCCAAACGTGTACATTGTTGGTTCAACAATAGTCTACCCAAAGAGGTTAACCATATGAGAGTTTCATACCAACCATGTTATTCTTTACCATAACTAATTCAATTGACTCAAATGAACTAGTTAAGAGAGTTGTTCAATTGCAAGGAAATCTTATGTAACTACACAAGACACAATTGAAACAAAGATGATTTGATTCACTCGAATCGGTTCATAAACTTTAATAGCCACGGTTTGCAAATGCATTCCTTAGTATTTTAAGATTAAGTTCAAAAATCATCTTTAGATATATAACCTTCTCAAGTTCGCAGACTAGGTTCGCGGACTTAAGACACCGGATAGAATTTACAAACTCCAGCAGAAATTCTCGGGTTCGAGAACTACGCCGATTCACGGACTGGGTTTGCGGACTTGGCTCACGCAATTAGTTTGTAAACTCCAGCAGAAATTCTCGGGTTTGAGAACTTCGGCAGTTCGCGGACTGAGTTCGCGGACTTGTCACTTGCCATACTTCCGGTTCTCTTGATCAACAAAGTTCGAAAACTTCGTTTCAAGGAATCCATTGGTTATGTAATCTAAACTCTCATTCCAATCATTGAAACATTCTTAGAGGACGTTATATAGTTGTTACACCAATTTCTCGTCAAAGAAATTTTCAAAGTGATTGAAACATTCATGACTTTCATCACTAGGTAAAGATAAACTTGGTCGAAGCGAAAATCTTACCAACACATATTTCGAGATATAGATAGGCGAGGTATGCTCGGCTCCAAATACCAAATGTGTATGATCTAGTCTATATATATAGCATACGACTTTTGTTTCAAAGAGTAAGAGATATAATAGATAGACTTTTGAGTGACAGGTAAGTTCAAGTATCCACACACCTTTTTGTCGAGAAGTTCCACCGGTTCCTTGAGTAGATCTTCTACTTGTATGATGAATCGCCATGAAGTTCTTAAGCTCAACTACACTTACTATCCTAGTCCGAGACTTAGCTATAAGAGACTAGAAATCAAGACTTATAGTTTTGATCACTAATATTGAAAAACATGCTTAAGATAGCAACGCATGCGAGTTTGACCGAGCAGTGCTCTAACAATCTCCCCCTTTGTCAATTTTAGTGACAAAACTATTAATACATATGGAATACAAAAAAGATAATGAAACTTTACTAGCTCCAATTCCACATTGTTAATCTTCATCATTCCTCGAAATCTTCGTCACTTCCAAGTACTCCAATGATCCCAAAGGTTGTAAGTTTAGCATCACCGTTGTTGAAGATCTGTAGCTATAACAATGAGAAAGCATCGGTATCGATCATTGTTATACAATGTCATAGTATTATTACACAGTGTCAAAGTACAAATGTATCACAACTTCAACAATAATACTATGGTGATAATCCTATGTAGTCGGTCCCTCCTTCATTCCATGGTTAATTTTCAAATAAACCGTCAATTGGTCATCAATTGATCGAATTAGGGTTTCTGATTCCAAGGATTATAATTCCAGATTCAAACATCAATAACTTTACGACGATCTCATGATCAGTATTTTTATTAATTATGCTCGGTTCAATTACCAGTATTTTAAATTAATATTTTATCTTGGTCACGCTACCAATAATTCATCAAATGAGCAACACTTTCTCAGATGAGCAATATTTGCTCAAACCAAGGAATATTGGTTCAACCCTCAATATTCAACAATTTATCGAATGAGCAATACTTGCTCGCCTCAACTATCAACATGAGAATTATACCTCTGTCTCAACAAAAACGTTCAATTCATGAGTCTCAGAACATTTTGCAAAATCATGTTCAACTCAGCAAATCCATGGACTCATCGTCCCATGAAGTTATGAAGTCAACAACTGACTAAATTAATCATGAGACGTCGATCGTGTCACATGGTGGGATATGAACTAGGGTTTTAGTCTGGCGGTCTACGACACGTATGTTCATACACACGATGAGAATGTGAGCAAGTCGTGCAATCAGTTAAAGGAGTTAACAAAGTAGTGGATGGAAAATCGACCAAGTCTCCACACAATGAGCAACTGGTTTCAAACACGATTTCCATGTCCCCACTCTTTGATTCTATTAACTGTCACACTTCATGGGATCATGGTGTTTACAATTCCAGCAATATAAATAAGTCTCCAAATTATGATTGAAAGAGGAATAAGAATCTCACGTCAAACAGACAACACGAGATTAACAACTCAACATCTGAGTAATCACTCTCAATAGAGATTCTATCATTCAGAACTTATATTATTCAGAATACATAATACACCTATAATCTTTGATTACCATCGATTCCACACATTTCTCAGCTTCCCTCCTACAGATCGACCCATCCTCTCTTGTGACCGAATTTACTCTATACCGGCCATTGTCTTGGTTTAGCCCGGGGTACTACAGATTGATCTATTGAATTCAAAGCACTCCCTTCTTGCAGTGCATCTGTGTGAGGTTGAACATTGCGTTCGGTTCAAGGAGTCTCCTCCGCACGGTCGTCTCCTCAATTCCATAAAAACCAGCAAATCATTTTTCCCCATCTACAGACTGGCGACAATAGTGGGAGATTATTTTCCCAGTTGCAATCTCACAATTTCAAAAGATGGATGGTCTGGGTTAGTTACAAGTTCCAACACAAACGACGCTAGCACTAGCAACAACAACAATTAGGATATCCCAGAAACACTTCCGGCCTCTAACACTGGCGGTGATGATATTACTCCTCCTCATGATAACACGGAAGGTCATCCTCTGTTCGGTCGACACCCTGAGGAAGTCAGAGGAAACCCACCACCTACCATTGCTGATCTCATCAAAGTGCAAGAGACCCTTGCAGAGAATCAAACTTATGGCTACTACACAGAAAGGGATATTCGATTATCTCAAGACTCTCACTGAAAAGATGTCAGAGAACACTCAAGGAAAAGAAAAAAAAAGGAAACATCCTCAGATGCTGATCCTAAAGTAGTTCCAATTCATACAATGGATGACAGCGAAGTCCTCAAAGCTACAGATGATCCATCAGCGAAGGAATCATCAAGTTTCATTACTCTGGAAGATTTGGAACTCCTCTTGGAAACCATGGAAAAGACAAGACATCACATATCCATCGTCACCAGCTTACATACCCTGCTGCTACGCAAAGGATTCCTCTTCCAAAAGGTTATACCTCTCCGACCTTCACTTTGTATGACGGAACAGGCAATGCTAGAAGCATGTTTCTCGGATCCTGGAAGCCTTGGGTGAACATGAGCATAACCATGTTGTTCGCCTCAAAGATCCTTGAAAGGCAGGGCATACACCTAGTACAACAACATCGCACCAGGAATTATCAACAATTAGATAGAAATGATTAATGCCTTCTACAGAAAGTACTTCTTTTTCAGAGCAAGTTACTCTCTCCGATCTTGGAAGAATGTTTCAAAGGAGCAATGAACAACCCAATGACTACGTGAAAAGATTCAGAGTCCAGGCCCTGGACTGTCATGATCCAAACGTCACGGAGCAACAAATGGTAGACTTGTGTATAAACGACATGATCCCGGTCTACAGAGCTTTATTGGAAAATATTCGTTTCCATACCTTCTCAGAGCTTCATGAAGCGACGAAGAGATCGGCAACAACTGCACCCGCTTTACTGGAAAGAACAAAAGCTACAAAGGCTGAAGAGCCGCGAGACACTCAAGGTAGCAGGCATTTGATTAACAAGCAATACAACCTCCAAGCTTCCACAAGTTTTTTTGTTATAGATGGGGAAAACGATTTGCTGGTTTTTAAGGAATTGAGGAGACGACCGTACGGAGGAGACTCCTCGAACCAAGCGAAATGTTAAACCTCACACATATGCACCGCTACAAAGGGGGTGCTTTAGATTCGAGAGATCAATCTGTAGTACTCCGGCCTAAATCAAGACAATGACCGTTCCAGAGTAAATTCGGTCACAAGAGAGGATGGGTTGACCTGTAGGAGGGAAGCTGGAAAATATGTGGAATCAATGGTAACCAAAGATTGTGGGTGAGATCAATTCTGAATATGATAAGCTCTGAATGATTGAAATTGCTCAATTGAGAGTAGTTGCTCAATTGATGAGTTGATGATCTCGTGTTGTCGATGAGACGTGAGATTGATGATACTGTTGATGCTGATGATTCAATCATGATTCAGAGACTTATTTATATTGCTGGAATTTTAGACACCATGACCCCATGAAGTGTGACAATTGATGGAATCAAGGAGTGGGGAAGTGGAGATCGTGTTTGAAACCAGTTGCTCAACGTGTGGAGACTTGGTCAATCTTCCACCCACTACCTCGTGAATTCCTTCAACTGATTGCACGACTTGCTCATATTCCATCGTGTGTTTGAACACACGTGCCGTAGACCGCCATACCAAAACCCTAAATGATATCCCCCCAAAGTGACACGATTGACGTCTCGTGGTATGTTAGTCAATTGATGACTTCTTGGTTTGATGGGACGATGAGTCCATGTCGTTGTTGAGTTGATCATGATGTTCTGAAACTCATGGATTGAACATGTCATGAGATAGAGGTATAGTTTTTACGATGAAGTGAGCAAGTATTGCTCATTTGATGGATCGTTGAATATTGATTGTTGAACCAATATTCCTTGGTTTGAGAAAATATTTATCATCCGAGCAAGTGTTGATCATCTGATGGATTATTGAATATTTGATCGTATGAGCATGTGTTGCTCATCTGATGGATTATTGGCAGCGTACCAAAAATATTAATTAGAATACTGGTCGTTGAACCGAGCATAATTAATAAAATTAATGACCATGAGGTCGTCGTAAAATTATTAAGGTTGGAATCTGGAATGATGATCCTTGGATTCAGAAACCCTAATTTGATCAATTGATGATCAATTCATGGTTCGTCAGAATTTTAACCATGGGACGAAGGAGAGAGCGACTAAATGGGACCGTGGATCAACCATGTAGTGTACATATGCTCACGTGAGCAAATACAAAGAACTCCTGAAGAGTTGACGATTTGTTGGTGAAAGAATGATCAAATGCTGGTTTAATCATTTATTCGAAAATGCTCGTCTGAGCCTTAGGTGAAAAAACCTAATTAATTATGAAGAGGTGAGGTACCGACCAAGGGGTCGTGAAACTGGCACTAGGTGGTCACGGGATCGAATGACGATCACTTCATGAAAATCCAAAGTGTTTGGAAGAGTTTTGGACCTAATACGTGCAATTGTGCAAATTAGGTCAAAACTGTGAAAATTGATGGGACCGTCTGCTGTAAGCTAAAGAGCCAATCTTGGTCAATCAAGATAACACGCTAGTGTCCCCAAGACGTTCCTGTCTCAGTTCTGAGAATTTTGATATTTTCTGACGTGCAGTTGAGCGTCATTCGAGAAAATATGCCAAAATTAGAGTTTCGCTGAAACTGAGGAAAACACCATGAGATGATGGAGAATAATTATAAAATAAAGGAATGAGGAGGCGTGGGACCGTGAAACCAAGGTATGGTCGGCCAGTCATGACCGTGGTCTCGTGGTGCCTTTCCCTTAATTTTATAATATTTTTCATGATTTTATGAAAATATCATGGATTTAAAGAGTTTTGATGAATTTAGGTAGTTTCCCTGAAGTGATGGAATTTCATGAGTTCAAGGAACCAAAAATATTAAAATAATAAAGACAAGGGCGTGTGGGACCGTGGGAGGCATGGCCGGCCGGCTAGGGGCCGGTCCCATAAGTTTTCATAATTTTTTTTTTTTTGTTAATGTATTTTTCATGATTTAAGGGAAATTTTCCTAATTGGAGAGAAATACCATGAAATCAAGGAATTTGATAAATTCAAGGAAGATAAAATAAATAATAATAAAATAAAGGGGGGCTGGGACCGGCTAGGGCATGGTCGGCCGGCTAGGGCCCGGTCCCACAAGTTTTTCATAATTTTATATTATTTATTTCCTAATTTTTGCAAAATACCATGAAATCAAGGAGTTTTTTCATGAAATCAGAGAAATAATAATAATAAAATAATGAGGAACCATAAGGTGTGGGGCCGGCTGGGACCAAGGCATGGCCGGTTGGCCAATGGTCACGCCCCACACTATTTTTCCTTAATTTTATATTATTTTCATGGGTTTATGAAAACACCATGAAGTCGAGGAGTTTACTCGAGACGAAGGAGATTTGTTCAAATGAAAGGATTGTCATCATATGAAGGAAAATAATAAAAATATGATAAAATATAAAATTGGCGTGGGATTGGTCATGGCACGGTCGGCCACGAATAATTAAAATGCACTAACAGTCACCGAACGAACGAGTATTTCAAAATACGACGGAACGATTAACCTATTGCAAAATAGGAAGAAAATAATTAAAATATAAAATATAAAATTGGCGCCTTGGTCAATATTTTGATTAATTATTATTTTCTTCCTATTTTGCAATAGATTAATCGTTCCGTCTTATTTTGAAATACTCGTTCATTCGGTGACTGTTAGTCCATTGTCGTTGAATACACTTTCACCATATAAGTCGGAGCTTACTTAGAGGTAGCTCAGACGCCTGGTTGTTGATTATTTATTACTAATTGTGGAATTCAGTGGAGAATAATTCACAAAACTGAGTAATAAGATGTTTATTATTAATTCATAGGATCAGCTGAGGATTCGGCTACGAATTCAGAATAATAAAGTGAGCATTACCATTCCATGGGATCGTAGATTCGACCATAGAATCGGAGTAATTAAGTTTTATCTATTACCATTTATGATACCAGTTGTGGATTCGATCATGAAATCGGAGTAATGAGATAATATAGTTATTGATATTCTATGAGATCAAGCCGTGGATTCGATCATAGAATCAGAGCAATTGTTTATTTCCATTCCATGGGACCAGTCGTGGATTCGACCATGGAATAGGAGCAATTGTTATTTCCATTCCATGGGACCAGTCGTGGATTCGACCATGGAATATGAGCAATAATAGATTATTCTGGGAATTCAGTAGTGAATGTCACGACAGAATTAATCTTAATTAGGAATAATTAACTTTGTGGCTTTATACTAGCAGAGTAAGCTTTCTAGGAGCATTACTTATCCCGATATGAGATTGTAGGTAAGTCATATCCTTTATATAGTCAGGGTAAACTCGTTGTTTGTTCTTGAAGACGTTATCGCTCTATACCAGCAGAGAAAGCTGTCTAGGAGCCGTCTATCTCATGATACTATATATAAATAATCACTAAACGTGTTCAGTATTCATGAGATATGTCGTTGTCCGGCCGTGAGACTACATATCTACATGTACTCTGAGAGAAAGTACTTTCCGTTGAGAATTCATGAGAGACCCTGCCTCGATACTCACGTCTGATTGCTGGATCAGAGGCTCGTATAATCACAAGTTTACGATTTTAGCCCTTGTTGAAAATCCACCATCTACAGTTGCATAAGGGAGCAAACGGAAAGACGAGTCACAACGCAAGCATGCTTCTCCAGCTCTTCCGGAAGCACAAAGAAAAGATAACCAATCTTGAAATGCACGAACCTCAACCCTACATCAACAAATGGGGAAATGATCATACAGATTCTAAGCTCCATCTTTTCATTAAAAAAGTGATCGAGTTACTAGAAGTATGGATTCAGGTTGGTGCAAGCAAACCGACATTCATCAGGAGGCATCTGACTGAAGAAGAAATGAAGAATACCAGGTACTGTTGCCTTCATAAGTTCACCTATCATCTAACAGGTGGCTGAAACATTTTGAAGAGACGGTTGATCCAAAATAGCTTCAACTAGGGACTGAAGGAGTACACAATAATCCTCTCCCAATCATAACCTTTACACTTTCTGGACAACCTATCAAAGAGGCAGTTCAATCCTTGGTCTAACGTGGATTGTTTTATCTGTCGAAGGCATAAAGGAGAGACATGTTCACAGCACTAAACTACATCGTGTCAAGAAGTCCATTCCAGAAATACTTCTTGAGCCTCCACCCACAGACCAAGAGATGTACGACTGGGGACTGCGTATCATGGTCAATCTCAGAAGAAACGAATTTGGAAGAACGTTGATCGATGCTGGAACCGCCATCAACAATATTCCACTGAAAACCATCGGATCCACAGGTATCACTCGACAAGGAGCTACTCATGCTCCCATCTCAGAGACCTTGTAGGAATGCTCGGAAATACTTATGGCTACATCGCTCTCAAAGTGAACATAAGTTCAACCTGGACAGAAGCCAAGTTTCACACAGTCAGGAAAATCCAGGATATGACATGTCCTTCATACGAGCACAACACCTTTGGTTACACATCTCTCCAAAGAAGAAAGTTCTGATCCAGAAGATTTGGCGGACGTTCTATCATCAGAGCACTTGGAGGAATTTCTAAATTTGGCGAGGTTGAAACAGAACCTGCAAAAGGTGCATAGACATTCATCCAAAGGTCATGCACTCAGGAAAGTCTCATTCCTCCCATGTCTATGTCATTTATTTCCTCACATGTTATTCTAGCATGGGGACTCAATTCTGCTAGCATCTCTGCTATTGCAAGACGCTATAAGTGGGTAATCGCACTTCAACAATATTTTACCAAGTGATTGAATCTGACATTTCTCCGAACCGAGCATCTCACTGAGACATACATTACTGAGATGGTGTTCAAGCACGGGAAAAAACACAATTTGGGAATTTCTCCATAGCCTTGTGCAAGTGTCCTTGCGTACCACAAAATCAGAAAGCTTTGATGTCCGCACAAGTGTTGAATCCCACTACCGCAACGAAAGGAATGCTGAATCAACAAAGGATACTCGAGGACGAGACGATCAAACCTACGACATCGGAATCTTAAAGGGTGTGAAGCCTCAACACTCGAGCATCTAAGAAAATCCTTACAACAGCTGTCAATCACCTACTTCTCCAAGGCCAACTGAAAGTCAAAAACCTCTCATCTCTGAATGCTACATTCTTCAGAAGCCTTCAAACTGTACTCCCAATCAAATAGTACGCCTTCGATAATAGATCCTATATCTTCAACACAGTATCTCTACGGTGACACACTGATTCAACACCAACACGATCAAAGTTCAATCGATAGGTCTTCATTATCCCGCGATAATACTTTTGGAGCAGATGCAACGTTGGAACAATCTCCTTCAACATGATGGGGACTTGATCTTATTAAATAAAGTACGCTGCTTCTATTTGCCGCAACAACATCAATTCCCTGACAAAGCCACTTCGCGGCTCACTGGATGTAGGAGCAACACTATGTTGATAATCATAGTTCTATCCTTCTCGGTCTCTGGAGCAACTCCAACCATGGTATCGGCATCAACAAGGATATTTGGAGGAACTATGTCCATGGTCTCAGCATCAACAAGAATTTCTGGAGAAAATTCAATCAAGATCTCAACATTAACAACGGTCTCAAGGGCAACATCGTCATGACAAAGCTCCATCAATTGTCCATTCTCTACAACCTAAGTCTGGAAGTGTTACTCGCTGGATCATACTTCTCCAAGCACTAACGACTCATATCGAGATGTGTGGACATGAAAACATGATAGCATCAAAGTCTTCCCAAAGCTTGCACGACGGACATGCACAAGCCAAAGTCTTCTACAAGATGTTCTCATCACCTCTACAAATGAGATACAACATACTTCATGGGTTTACAAAAACATACCAATGGGTGAAGAATGGGACAATGCTTCCTCAACAAAAGATGTTCATTTATGTCTCTTCTACAACATACCAAAAGGGCGCATCAATCGGACATACAAGCTCAAAGATATGGCCTTTACTGTCAGGTCTATGAAATCTGAAAAATTTGTACGGGATTACAAAATACAAATGTGCATCCTTTGTTGGCTGACCTCTACAACTCCAAATTGAGTGATTTTTTTCTCATGTGATAACTCAACCTCTTAGCTTCAAAATTTAGGGTCAAGCGTCGAATTACGACGTCGTATGAGGTTCCTACAGCTTCCAGAGCGTACATGCAAGCATCAATTCTTAGACGGGATTCATAACTTCCACAGTCGATCGGTGTCCACCAGGTCTTTTCACCAAGTAATTCATCACGGTACCTCCAACTTCGACCACCTAGGTCTTTATATCAATTTTTCAACCTGGGTCCTCTATCCAAGTTTGGCCAGAAGAAGAGAAAACGAAAAGGAGAGATTCAACAAGATACTGGGGACTGACGGTCCACTGATCATGACGATTAGTTTCACAGTCCAAGACCCGTGGCACCAGACTCTCATATGCTGATCATTCATCATAAAAGGAATGCTACCACCGGGACATGAAACCATGGTCATTACATCATCCCCTCTCGAGAGCAACCTCAGCTAGGGTCCCGTGACCAGGTTTCAGAAGTGATGTTTCTACGACTGACAAACAAGGTGGCACTGCAAGCACCATGCTCATGTATCAATCAAGGGGTTCATATTTCAAATTAATAAATGTCATTAAAATCCTTCATCAAGTGTTCAAGACACGAGCGAATGGTCTAAAGACACAACAAGGGCGTTTTACAACAAGCTCGTCTGAAACGATTTTACACTATCTTGCACAAAGGGGTGAGCTGGGAGCAATTGGTGACGAATATAAGGATGGATCATATACCATTCTATTTGCATGGATGTCCCCTACAACATATCCAAAATTCATAGTAATTGTATGAACGAGCAAAGAGATTTGGTCGAAACATTGAACTACATGCCACCTGAAAAGTTTATGGAAATCTCCTGGAAGTTTACTGTTTCGCCTATTTCGGCCCCTAAACATGCTCAAAACTCGAAAAGATTCTATGATAAATCTTGGAAATATTCTGAGGATGAAAAAACGTGGGTAGACTGCGGAAATCGAACATCAGATAAAGATTCTACAACGTTTTTACTGAAAGACCGAATTCTGGATTTTTTGATGACGAATTATGATGAAGTTCATTGTTCGTCCACATTTGAATCAGGATCTACACCATAAACGCAAATCCTGACTTCATCTTCAGCTAATAGTATCATTTGCTGAAGTCGGCGGTGCTTCTACTGATAAGGGACGACTCCCAGATGATCGTGAGACATTCAAAGTACCAGCTTTCCAGCGTCTCTGAAAGGTTGATTCACCTCGGCATGAAAATCTGCAGAATTCTTCATCTTTGACTTCATATTTCTGGAGTGTTCGTCGGAAGATCCAGAAGGGTGGTTGTAACCAGAAGTCGCCACTATCTGAGGCGAAAGACATGGAGTCATGGATGTACTGATAACAAACATGCAACAAAGATGGTAACAATCCAACTCTTACCTATTTACAATTTCACTAGTTGTAGTGATTATAACGTCGGAATTTCGAAAAACTTGCTCGTTCCTTCAAACTTGCAAAGACGAGCAAGATTCATTATTCAAAATCATGACTTGATTTTCATAAAACCATAAACAACCCACGTGAATTTTAACATCCACTGGTTTTTCAAAAATTGGGCAGACGTCCATTTTACAATTGTGAAAACTCACATACAAACATCAGTTCACCATGTATAATTGTCTATTTTCACCAGTTGTTCAAAATCAAAACATTGATTTTACAAAAATATATACATATTTTAGCGTGAAACTCACGTAAGTTTGAACAATATATATATATATATATATTTTTTGTTCCATCGCACGAGCATCTGTCTTTGAAGCGAGAGTATAATTTTTAAAGATTTCTGAAAGCTCGAAGATAAAAATTTTCATGAAAGCTCATAAACAAAATTTTATTACTAACAGACACACGTCTGTTCAAAAAAAAAATTCTCTCGTACGAGCATCCACCTTCGAAACGAGAGTTTATTCCACTTTGTGAGATCTCACATATTTAAAAAATAAAGTTTTGTTTTTCGTGAAAGCTCATAGACTAAATTTTATCATTAGACTCAGGTCTATTTTGTTTTTTCTTAAACTAACGAACGAACGAGCGTCCGAGCAAAACTGATTCCTTTCTTGGGCCTGGCTCCTTGAATCCTAGACCAACCAAGGTTTCACCATCGAATCAGCGGTTCTACACCAATTTATGCTCGCTGGATGACGCTCTATTATGCCATTGGGGTTTTTGCTCAAACCATGGTTTGTTCATTAAGTCGAAATCTGGTAACGTCGGTTTGTTCATTAAGTCGAAATCTGGTAACGTCTTATCTTATGACAAAGTTCAATTACTTATTTTGTCCGTAGCAGGAAAATCACCATTCAGTGCTGACTGAGGAACATGAATGTCCCTCACTAAGCAGGGGACTTAATGTAGATGGTGGATTTTCGACAAAGTCTAAAATCGTAAACCCATAATTATACGAAATTCTGATCCAGCAATCAGACGCGAGTATCGAGACACGGGTCTCTCATCGAATCACTGACTAAGAATATTGTCTCTCACAGTACATGCAGATATGTAGTCTCTCGGCTAGGCAACGGCATATCTCATGAATACTGAATACTTCTGTAATTACTTCTATTTAGAATCATGAGATTGGACGGCTTCTAGACAGCTTGCCTGCTAGTATAGAGCAATAACGTCTTCAGGATACAAACAACAGTTTTCCCTGACTATATAAAGGATATGACGCTTCAACTAGCTCATGTCGCTCATAATAATTAATGCTCCTCGACGATATTACTAGTATAGAGCCATCAATTAATTATTCCAAAATTCTTGGATTCATCCACTGAATTTCTGAAAATATTCAAATATTTTCGTAATATTTCGTTACTTCAATCTATGGTTCTTCCCAGCAGAATTCCATGGGTTAGTAATAAATATTCAACATACGGGCATCTGAGTTACCTTCGAGTAAGCCTCGACTCAGAAGGTGCAAGTGTACTCGACGATGATGCACTAACAATAACCTGAACGCGCGAACGAGTATTTCAAAATACGACGAAACGATGAACCTATGCAAAATAGGAAAGAAAATAATAAATAATAAAATATTGACCAAGGTGCTGGGGGACTGGGCCCACTAGCCGACCAGCCGTGCCGTGGCCAGTCCCACGCCAGTTTTATATTTTATCATATTTTTGTTATTTTCCTTGATCTTATGAAAATCCTTTCATTTTAACAAATATCCTTCGTTTTGAGGGAACTCCTAAGTTTCATGGTGTTTCCTTCGCACCAAGGAAATAATATAAAATTGGGAAAAATGCCGTGGGGCCGTGTTTATTGGCAAACTGGCCATGCCTTGATCCCGTCCTACCCACACCTCATGGTTTCTTATTATTTTATTAATATTTCCCTAATCTCATGAAAACTCCTTAATCTCACGGTATTTTCATAAAACCATGAAAAATATAATATAAAATTAGGGAAACTCGTGAGACTGGGCCCCAGCCGGCCGACCATGCCCTAGCCGGTCCCACAGTCCCTTTATTTTATTATTATTATTTTAAGTTTCCTTGATCCCATGAAATTCCTTGATTTCTTGGTATTTCTCTCAAATTATGAAAATTCCTTCAAATCATGGAAATAATACACAAAAATTACATAAAATTAGGGAAATGCACGGGACCGGGTCCTAGCCGGCCGACCATGCTCAAAGCCGGTCCCACACACCCTTATTTTATTATTATTTGTTTGCTTGATCCCATGGAAACTCCTTCACTTCAAGGAAACTCCTTAGTTTCAACAAACTCCTTGATTTCATGATATTTTCATAAAATCATGAAAAGTAATATAAAATTAGGAAAGGCACCATGGGACCGTGTTCACTGACCGGCCGGCCATGCCTTGGCCTCAGCGGTCCCACACTTCATCATTCCTTCATTTTATAATTATTTTCCTTCATCTCAAGAAGTTTCCTCAGTTTCAGTAAAACCCTAATTTTGTCATATTTTCTCATATGGTTGCTCAAACGCACGCCAGAAAATACCAAAATTCTTAGGACTGAGATACGGACGTTTTGACGACGTGATCATGTTACCTTGACCGACCAAGATTGGCTCTTTGGCTCACACGGATCCGGTCCCACATATTTTCATGAATTGACCTAATTTGCGCAATTGCATGTATTAGGTCCAAAACTCTTCCAAATAATTTTGGAATTTTCATAGAGCGATCATCATTCGATCCCGTGACCATCCAGGGCCGGTTTCATGACCCGTTGGTCGGTCCCTCACCTCTTCATATTTAATTAGGTTTTATCACCTAAGGCTCAGACGAGCATTATATGAGAAATGATTGAACCAACATTGGATCATTCTTTCACCAACTCTTCAAGATATCTTGATATTTGCTCACTCGAGCATATGGGAGCTACATGGTCGACCCATGATCCCATGTAGCCGGTCCCTCCTTCATTCCATGGTTAATTTTCAAATAAACCATCAATTGGTCATACATTAATCGAATTAGGGTTTCTGAGTCCAAGGATCATAATTCTAGATTCAAACACCAATAACTTTACGACGATCTCATGATCAGTATTTTTATTAACTATGCTCGATTCAATTACCAGTATTTTAAATTAATATTTTATCTTGGTCACGCTACCGATAATTCATCAAATGAGCAACACTTGCTCAGATGAGCAATATTTGCTCAAACCAAAGAATATTGGTTCAACCCTTAATATTCAACAATTTATAGCAATACTTGCTCGCCTCAACTATCAATGTGAGAATTATACCTCTGTCTCAACAGACACGTTCAATTCATAAGTCTCAGAACATTTTGAAAAATCATGTTCAACTCAACAAATACATGGACTCATCGTCCCATGAAGTCATGAAGTCAAAAACTGACTAAATTAATCACGAGACGTCAATCGTGTCACATGGGGGGAAATCAACTAGGGTTTTGGTCTGGCGGTCTACGGCACGTGTGTTCATACACACGATGAGAATGTGAGCAAGTCGTGCAATCAGTTAAAGGAGTTAACTAAGTAGTGGATGGAAAATCGACCAAGTCTCCGCACGATGAGCTACTGGTTTCAAACACGATTTCCATGTCCCCACTCTTTGATTACATCAACTGTCACACTTCATGGGATGATGGTGTTTACAATTCCAGTAATATAAATAAGTCTCTAAACTATGATTGAAAGAGGAATAATAATCTCACGTCAAATAGACAACACGATATTAACAACTCAACATCTGAGTAATCACTCTCAACAGAGATTCAATCATTCATAACTTATCTTATTCAGAATACATAACACATCTACAATCTTTGATTACCATCGATTCCACACATCTCTCATATTCCCTCCTACATATAGACCCATTCTCTCTTGTGACCGAATTTACTCTGGAACGGCCATGTCTTGGTTTAGGCCGGGGTACTACAGATTGATCTCTCGAATTCAAAGCACTCCCTTCTTGCAGTACATCTGTGTGAGGTTGAACATTTCGCTCGGTTCAAGGAGTCTCCTCCGCACGGTCGTCTCCTCAATTCCGTAAAAACCAGCAAATCGTTTTGCCTCATCTATAAATTTACATTATACACATTTGATATTTTTAACTGAGTTTAACTCTCTTATATCTTTCTCCAAATATGTGTTGGAAAGCTTTTTGCTTTAACTACGTTCATCATTGTTCTTGACGAAAGTCAAAAGGTGATCATGTGAAAATCGCCCAATATTTCGCTTAGCAATCTGTATGGACTAACTCTGAAATACTTTGCTAGAGAATCAACTAGACAGTCAGACTCAATCTAGATAAAAGTATCACAAGGAGTGAATATCTCTCTCTTGATTTGATTTCTACTCAAGCTAAAATCAATAACGAGTCTTTATCAAATACAAGGAATAACTTGGACGGTACCAAAGACCAATGTCCAAGGATCAATCAATATCAATCAACAACCAAAGGTTGGATTTCCAATTGATGATCACAAACACATAACCTGTATTATTTTTATTATATAAAATATAATGCGGAAAAGAAATAACACAGACACTAAAAGTTTTGTTAACGAGGAAACCGCAAATGCAGAAAGACCCCGGGACCTAGTCCAGATTGAATACACACTGTATTAAGCCGCTACAGACACTAGCCCACTGCAAACTAACTTCAGACTGATCTATAGTTGAACCCTTACCAATCTTCCGCTGATACAAGGTACAGTTGTACTCCTACGCCTCTGATCCCAGTAGGACACTGCGTACTTGATTCCCTTAGCTGATCTCACCCACAACTAAGAGTTGCTGCAACCCAAAATCACAGACTTGATAATAAACGAATCTGTCTCACAGAGAAAAGTCTATCAAAAGGATAAATCTGTCTCTCACAGATAAACCCTAGGTTTTGTTACGTTTTTAGATATAAAATCAATGTAACATGAACCAATTGATAATCCGGACTTATATTCCCGAAGAACATTCTAGATTAATCAATCACCTCTCTACAATCCTTCCTGACTACACAAGCGGATTGTCGAGGAATCACAAAAGTGAGACGAAGATGTTTGTGACTTCTTTATCTTGACTATCGGAGAACTCTCACGATCTCAAGCCAATCAATCGATTGTACTCGTACGATAAAAAATGCAAGATCAGATCACACAACTACGATAAAAGTAGTATCGGTCTGGCTTCACAATCCCAATGAAGTCTTTAAGTCGTTAACTCGAGTTTAGAGAAGAAACTTAAGAGTTAATGGAGATCGACTCTAGCGAGCGCACTAATAGCACACAGACGTGTGGGGATTAGATTTGCTCAATGCTAGATGTCTCCTATATATAGCCTTTTAAATCAGGGTTTTGCCTTAGGTACAAAGCAAACTCTATCCACCGTTAGATGAAAACCTGATTTAGATTCAAGCCAATATCTCTCAACCGTTAGATCGAAATACATAGCTTGTCACACACACTTGCGTACACGTTTACTGGGTTTGAGAAAACCATGCCCAAACGAGTACACGTATGTTGGTTCAACATGATAACCCAAAAGGTCAACCATATGAGCATCTCATATTAATCATGTTCTTCTTCACCATAACTAGTTCAATTGACTCAAATGAACTGATTAAGAGTTGTTCAATTGCTATGAGATCTTATGTAACTACACAAGACACAATTGAAACAAAGATGATTCGATTCGATTAGAATCGGCTCATGAACATTATAGCCACGATTTGCATAAACATTATTTAATAATTAATGTTTGATGTTCAGAGCACATCTTTAGATCATAACCTCTTAAGTTCACAAACAAGTTCGCGGACTTAAGTTAATCGGTTGAGTTTTCCAAACTCAGCAGAAATTCTCGGGTCGAGAACTTCCGCCAGTTTTCGGACTAGGTTCGCGTACTGAGTTCGGGTACTTAACACACAAACGAGTTTTGAAAATTCCAGCAGAAATTCTCGGTCAAGAACTTCCTTCAATTCGCGGACTTGGAAAGCCAATTCCACAATCCTACCGATTTCTCTTGATCAACAAAGTTCGAAAACTTCGATTCAAGGAATACATGGTTATATAATCTAAACTCTCATTTCCATCATTGAAACATTCTCAGAGGGAGATATTCATTCGTGAAGAACAACATACCTTTCTCATAAGAGCAATTTCCAAAGTGATTGAAACTTTCATGACTTTCGTTACTAGGTAAAGATAAACCTGATCAAAGCGAAACGCTTTACCAACACATGATTTCGAGTAAAAGATAAGCAATGAATACTCAGCTCGAAATATCAAGTGTATATGATCTAGTCTATATAGCATACGACTTTTGTCTCATAAGAAGTAGGAGAAGAATAGATAGACTTTCGAGTGATAGATAAGTTCAAGTATTCACATACCTTTTTGTTGATGAAGTTCCACGGTTCCTTGGTGTAGATCTTCGTCGTTGTCGTTGAATCACCATGAAGTCCTTGAGCTCAACTACACTTTTCCTATCCTAGTCCGAGACTTAGCTAATAGGCTAGAAATCAAGACTTTATAGTTTTGATCACTAACATTGACAAACATGCTTGATATAGCAACGCATGCGAGGTTGACCGAGCTATGCTCTAACAATCTCCCCCTTTGTCAATTTTAGTGACAAAACTATTAATACATATGGAATACAAAAAAGATAAACTTTAGTGGCTCCTATTCCATAGTCCAATCTTCAACGTTCCTTGAAATCTTCGTCCTCCCAAGTACTCCAATGATCCCAAAGGTTGTAAGTTTAGTATCACCGTTGTTGAAGATCCGTAGCTATAACAATGAGAGAAATCGAGATTCTCGATCATTATTATACATTATCATAGTATTATTATAAACATCAAAGTCCAATTGCATCACGACTTTAAAAATAATACTATGGTGATATGTATCACTCCCCCTTAGTCAATACTCCATCTCGATCATGGAAACCACTTCCCCTTACACAATGATCCGAAAACCATATGTATTTGTAGTGTGACCTACAATATTTCTCCGCATTTTTGTCAATAAAATTGGCAAAGGTACAAGAACGGGTTCATAATGAAATTTCCACAAGAGACATTTCATGACCAAAAGAAAGACAACATATCATCTTAATTTAGATGCAATCTTATAGCCAAAGCTAACAACATTCATCAAGGATTTTTAAGATGCAAGATAACCCCTATAAAATTCCACACCCGCAATCCCCGCAAGATATTACCATTAAGCACAAGTTCAAAAGAACTCTCCCCCATTTGATGTCATTCCCAAAGGAACAACAAGAGCGACCTTAATTTCGAAAGAAAAGAAGGATTTTTATTTGGACACCAAAAACCATGAGAATGATTTTTTATATCCAAAAATCAACCAAAATACTCACAAGTAAACCCATGAATATTCTAATTGGAATACACAATTAAATCAAAACCACAAAAGTGATCAATTTAATTGAAAGTGCTCAACATAAGTAAACTCACGGAGCAACAGGCTACGACTAAGTTAATCATATGGAGGTGACTAACTTATCCGTTCAAGTACTCAACACAAGGAAAACCTTATGGAGTGCAAACTAAATAACCAAGTATGATTAATTTAGTACATAATGCTCAACATATAGCATCTTATGGAACAACCAACAAAGCCAATGTTAATCGACTTAGTTGTAAGGTGCTCAACATAAGACACACAATGGAGCCTTCACGGTAAAACATAGCAAGATGGATCAATGAAGATCAATACCGTGGTTAACATACAAGGATCTATTCTATTTTTATGCATAACAACATAATAGACTTTATCCTTTTCACACAAAGATTTAATCCTATTTTCCATCAATTACATGATTGCATAGGCATAACTTTTGTATATGTCAAAAGTTCATTCGTCCTTTCATCAATACGAATACCAATTCATGGACGACTTTACTTTTGACTGCAATATGGGACCTTCAAGTTCACGGACGCAAACAATACATATCCCATAAAAATATTGCAATATAACGATCAATACTGCAATAACATCATCCTCCAAATATTTTTAGAATTTAAAAAACCAATAAACCTAAAAAATAAACATAAGAAGATGAAACAAAAATAGCTATGTGTAGTCACAATCATCGCTATTCAAGGCACTAGTTATTCTTCCAACAATCCAAAAAGAAGACATACTAGGCAACAAAACTTCGTTTTCCTTGATGATTTCATACCTCTGAAATGGTCCATCAAAGTAGGAGTCACTAATATCCTTGACCCTGTTGACTGTAGAGACACCATGTTCAAAAGTTAGAACGTTGACTTTTCGATCAATAGTGCGAGCATAATGACGAGCCTTTGCACAGTCAAGGATAACTTTCTTCTGATTTATGATCAAGATATTCTGAGTATCAAGGATTTTCGCCTGTCCATCAATAAGCTGGTTTATCTGCAATTGAAGGTTAGCCAGTTCGTTCTTAACTCCATTATGAACACGAATCAGATCCTTGACAGATTCACCAATCCAAGTGTTATACTCTTTTCTTTCAAGCATCTTTTTCCGTATAAACTCTTGACCAGAATGACATCCATTGAGATCATCCTCAACCAAAGGGTTGATTTCTTCTTTGGGAACAGTTTCCATCGAGCTCCTTTCTGAAGGAAACAAGAAACACATATAAGATTTATATATGTTCGTGAGTGCCCTGGCTAGAAACCCTAGATTTTCTTGAGGATATACGGGTGTTCGTGTGCCGACCAACAATGGCCCCACAGAGATATAATGTGCAGCTTCCAAACGTACACCATCCCAAAAGATAAAGGTGACAAAAAGAAAAAAAGACTAGAGAAGATCATTACAATAAGGGATATACAACCTAGAGAAAATATAGCACAATACTTGAGCATCTCTCAAATCCTCATCCTTGTATCTCTCAAGTTAGACACAAGGATAGAACATTTTGCTGCTAAGTAGCAGAGGGATACATAGTCTCACCATAGGTTCTGAGAGAGTAGCTGTAATTTCCTCTAGAATATCTTTTCTCAGCACTTCTTGTCCTTTCACCGCAGTTTCCAGGAGAAAGAAGGTGTCTCGCAGTCCTTCTGGGAATCACAGGAGAGAAACCATTCTGATAACAAAGTCTAGGACCTCCAGAAATAGGCTTTAGGGGATTTTCCGAAATTCGTCTCCACACACTAGACTTGGATTTATCAGATTCGTTCTTATAAACACAGGACACACTTTCATCCTGAGAAAATGTCCTGTATTGATCTCTACGAGAGTGATCATGTTTATAGGCTGCCTGGTTTCTCGTGAAAGGAATCTTTACTGCAGTGGTCGTCTGACTATTTACTCAATTAATAGTAGAAAGAAGCAGTTTGTGAAGCTAAGAGACACGTTCCTTTCTAGCTAAACAATGGATTGCATAGTGATTTCTTTTCCCATAGAAGGTACAAATTCGTGGAGGAGAAGTAACAACTGGAACTTGTTTAAACTTCATAGCTACCGGAGAAGATTGTAAGTTATGATAACTTTTGTCAACACAATCTTCATCAGGAGAAAATTTCATTCTGTACGGGGACTCGTGAGAGTTAGTTTGTGCAGAAGAATTTTCCTTTAAAACAGAGTTTTCCTTTTCCAAGGATTTGTACTGTCCATGGTCTATGACAAGGGATGCTTCAAGTTTCTCCTTCTCAATACGAAGTCTGCCTAGATCAGATGAATGCGTCTTGATCAAACAATTTTCTCTAATTGAGCCTTCTTTGACCAGCTTTTCAAGATCACAAATCTTTTCAAGCTGTATATTGTTTTCTTGAAGAAGTTTCTCAATTTCCTTAGAGAATGACCGTATAATGTTGTAGAGTACTTGTTCACGATCAATAGACTTTTCAAATTCATCAATGTGTTTACCATGATCCTGTAGATCAATATACTCAGTAGAATTTTTTGAAATTCTGGTGAGCTCCATTTCAGCTTTAGCCATTATATCCAATGTCTCATTGGAGGAAGAATGATTCACACAAGATGAGACATTCTTCTTACCTCGTGATTCGGAAGAATCATCTAAGGAGTAAACCTTTGAGGTATTTCCGAGACACTTGACAAAGTTGACAGCTTTAGGAGGCCTTTTGGTATGCGTATGAGATTCTGTCCACAGAGTCAGATCGCTACAAACACAGACTGATGAGGTCTTTAACGTGTTTGCCTACTCTGGTACCAATTGAAAAAGAGGGGTCTAACAACACCACCAAATATTTCGCTTAGCAAACTGTATGGACTAAGTACGAAATACTTTGCTAGAGAATCAACTATACAGTCAGACTCAATCTAGATAAAAGTATCTCAAGGAGTTAATATCTCTCTCTTGATTTAATTTCTACTCAAGCTAAAATCAATAGCGAGTCTTTATCAAATACAAGGAATAACTAGGACGGTACCAAAGACCAATGTCCAAGGATCAATCAATATCAATCAACAACCAAAGGTTGGATTTCCAATTGATGATCACAAACACACAACCTGTATTATTTTTATTATATAAAATATAATGTGGAAAAGAAATAACACAGACACCAGAAGTTTTGTTAACGAGGAAACCGCAAATGCAGAAAAACCCTGGGACCTAGTCCAGATTGAATACACACTGTATTAAGCCGCTACAGACACTAGCCTACTGCAAATTAACTACAGACTGATCTATAGTTCAACCCCTACCAATCTCCCGCTGATACAAGGTACAGTTGTACTCCTACGCCTCTGATCCCAGTAGGACACTGCGTACTTGATTCCCTTAGATGATCTCACCCACAACTAAGAGTTGTTGCAACCCAAAATCACAAACTTGATAATAAAAGAATCTGTCTCACACAGAAAAGTCTATCGAAAGGATAAATCTGTCTCTCACAGATAAACCCTAGGTTTTGTTACGTTTTTAGATATAAAATCAATGTAACATGAACCAATTGATAATCCGGACTTATATTCCCGAAGAACATTCTAGATTAATCAATCACCTCTCTACAATCCTTCCTGACTACACAAGCGGATTGTCGAGGAATCACAAAAGTGAGACGAAGATGTTTGTGACTTCTTTATCTTGACTATCGGAGAACTCTCACGATCTCAAGCCAATCAATCGATTGTACTCGTACGATAAAAAATGCAAGATCAGATCACACAACTACGATAAAAGTAGTATCGGTCTGGCTTCACAATCCCAATGAAGTCTTTAAGTCGTTAACTCGAGTTTATAGAAGAAACTCAAGAGTTAATGGAGATCGACTCTAGCGAGCGCACTAGTAGCACACAGACGTATGGGGATTAGGTTTGCTCAATGCTAGATGTCTCCTATATATAGCCTTTCAAATCAGGGTTTTGCCTTACGTACAAAGCAAACTCTATCCATCGTTAGATGAAAACCTGATTTAGATTCAAGCCAATATCTCTCAACCGTTAGATCGAAATACATAGCTTGTCACACACACTTGCGTACACGTTTACTGGGTTTGAGAAAACCATGCCCAAACGAGTACACGTATGTTGGTTCAACATGATAACCCAAAAGGTCAACCATATGAGCATCTCATATTAATCATGTTCTTCTTCACCATAACTAGTTCAATTGACTCAAATGAACTAGTTAAGAGTTGTTCAATTGCTATGAGATCTTATGTAACTACACAAGACACAATTGAAACAAAGATGATTCGATTCGATTAGAATCGGCTCATGAACATTATACCCACAGTTTACATAAAGCATTCCTTAATAATTAATGTTTCATGTTCAGAGCACATCTTCAGATCATAACCTCTTAAGCTCACAAACAAGTTCCCGGACTTAAGCTAATCGGTTGAGTTTTCCAAACTCAGCAGAAATTCTCGGGTCGAGAACTTCCGTCAGTTCACAGACTAGGTTCGCGGACTTAGCACACAAACGAGTTTTGGAAATCCCAGCAGAAATTCTCGGTCGAGAATTTCCGTCAGTTCGCGGACTGGGTTCGCGGACTTGGCAAGCCAATTCCACAATCCTACCGATTTCTCTTGATCAACAAAGTTCGAAAATTTTGGTTCAAGGAATACATGGTTATATAATCTAAACTCTCATTTCCATCATTGAAACATTCTCATAGGGCGATATTCAGTCGTGAAGAACAACAAACCTTTCTCGTCAGAGCAATTTCCAAAGTGATTGAAACTTTCGTGACTTTCGTCACTAAGTGAAGATAAACCTGATCAAAGCGAAACGCTTTACCAACACATGATTTCGAGTAAAAGATAAGCAATGAATACTCAGCTCGAAATATCAAGTGTATATGATCTAGTGTATATAACATACGACTTTTTTCTCATAAGAAGTAGGAGAAGAATAGATTGAGTTTCGAGTGATGGATAAGTTCAAGTCTTCACATACCTTTTTGTTGATGAAGTTCCACGGTTCCTTGGTGTAGATTTTCGTCGTTGTCGTTTAATCACCATGAAGTCCTTGAGCTCAACTACACTTTTCCTATCCTAGTCTGAGACTTAGCTAATAGGATAGAAATCAAGACTTTATAGTTTTGATCACTAACATTGACAAACATGCTTGATATAGCAACGCATGCGAGGTTGACCGAGCTATGCTCTAACACGTCTAACGGTGTGGAGAGATATTAGCTTGAATCTTAAATCAGGTTTTCATCTAACAGTGAATATTGATTGCTTTGTTCCAAAAGTTATCAAACCCTGATTTGAAGACTATATAAGGGAGCATTCTAGAAACTGGGAAACCTAATCCCCACACCTCCCGTGTGATATTAGTTGCGACGATTTTCCTTTTACCTAGGTTTTTCCTAAAACCATTATAGGTTAACGACTTGAAGACTTCATTGGGATTTTGAAGCCAGACCCAACTATTTTCTGATCTTATTTGTTCTATCGTATTGAGTACTATCTTCTCTAATATTTGCTCGATATTTATCTCTGATAGGTAAGATATAAAGTAATCACAAAGCTCTTTGTCTCATTTTTGTGATTCCACAATAACTTGTTCTACTACCATATAGTTAAGTTATTGTAGGTGATTGATATTTCTAGGCTGTTCTTCGGGAATATAAGACCGGATTATCAATTGGTTCTTGTTCACCTTAATTTATCAAAAGACGGAACAAAAACTTCATAGGTATTTCTATGGGAAACAAATTTATCTATTAGAATATACTTTTTTGTGGGAGACAGATTTATTTATCAAGTCCTCGACTTTGGGTTATACCAACTCTTAGTTGTGGGTGAGATAAGCTAAGGGAATCAAGTGCGTAGAGTCCTGCTGGGATTCAGAGGCGTAAGGAACACGACTGTACCTTAATTAGTGTGAGATTGGTTGGGGCTCAACTACATTCCAGTCCGAAGTTAACTTGTAATAGGACAGAGTCTATAGCGGATTAATACAATATGGTGTTCAAATCTGGACTAGGTCCCGGGATTTTTATGCATTTGCGGTTTCCTCGTTAACAGAATTTCTGGTGTCTTTGTTATTTCTTTTCCGCATTATATTTTCTAGATAATTGAAATATCACAGGTTGTGCGTAGTTCAATCAATTGGTAAATCCAACCTTTGGTTGTGGATTGAAATTTATTGACACTTGAACATTGGTCTTTGGTACCGTCCAAGTTATTTCTCTTAGCAATAGAGCTCACAGATTTCGATCTGTTCGATTGCAGATTGTGTTGAGAAATAGAGATATAACTCTTGGATATATTTTCTTGACTGAGTCTGATTGTCTAGTTGATTCTCTTGGAATTATATTGGAGTTAGTCCATCCAAATTTCCTAAACAAAATATTAGGTGTGGTTGTTAGACCCGCGCTTTTTCAAGCTTTACTTATTATCCATATGTATTGATAGTTTTTTCAGTAAAATTGACAAAAAAGGAGATTGCTAGAGCATTGCTTGATCGAACTCACAAGTTTTTCTATCTCAAGCTTATTGTCAAATTTAGTTACCAAAAGTATATCTTGATTTCTAGTCCATAATTAGTTAAGTCTCAGACTAGGATAAAAATGTAGTTGAGAAACAGTGGATCACGACAGTCATCATTGCATTATACAGTTTGAAGGCGAAGATCAACCAAAGCTTTTGGAGAACTTCATCAACAAAAGGTAAGTGAAGACTGAACCACGTATATCTTAAGTTATATTCATCTTTCTCTCTTAGATACAATGTCCCATAACTAATTAGACTATTACGCATAGACAATAATTTCGAGTCAAGTTATCTTGATAATCAGTTCTCGAAATATAATGACTAAGCTTAACGAACATTTGTTCATACTTGCTGAATTTCAGTTATGGAAAATTTATTGTTCAGAATCCAAATCATGATTTAAGTTTTATCGTTCGAAAATAGCCTGGAACAATGATATGTGTCATTGATGTTATTCGGGAATGTTTCAAATCGATTTAGAGAAAAATATAGAACTACTACGAATTCAGATACAAAAAAGTGTTATCAGTCTTACAAACTGGGGAAAATGTTATAAGTATGAACCCGTATTACATGTACTCGTACACGTAGCGGAGTATATATATATATATATATATATATATATATATATATATATATATATATATATATATATATATATATATATATATATATATATATCAGATTGAATATTTATGGTACGCATATTCTTATGATAACCATGTGTAAAATATGTTCAACTCGTGAACCGAATCGGTATGCATACTGCAAACATTTAGGAAATGTGGTTACGGAATCGGGTTAGTTTACAAACCGGTACGCAAACCAAAATATTTTTGTGTTCCTGAACTCGGTTTAAGTACCCAAACTGGTACGCAAACCAAAATAGTTTTGTGGACTCCGGAACTTGTCATAATCTTAAGGTTTCCAAACCGGTACACACACCTAAATAGTTCTTTAAACTCTGGAACTTTCTTTAATTAAATGTTTACAAACCGGTACACGTACTCTGACTGACCTGAGTCACGAACGGCTATGGTATTTGTACTTTGTGTATTTACTAACCATGTCAATTATCTTCAAGTGTGATTAAATAATTTCTAAGATATAATTAGCATTTGATTAATTCTCTAGAACACTAGACTTATTTGATCACCTGATTGTGACTCAAGATTAATATCATAAGTGTTCGTGAAAATGAATGTTAAGGTTTTAATTTCAAATCATCAAGTTTCGGCTAATCACCTTAAACATAGTCTTTGTACACGGTTCGGTTACGGTTTCACCTAACCAAAGTGTATATCTTGTTTATGAAATCATATTCAAAGATTCATCTAACGGTGAATATTGTTTGCTTGGTTCCAAATATATCTAGCTTAAACCTAAAGCAACCTATGCTTTGAAGGTCTATAAAAGGGGAATTTCAAGCAACTGGGATCTTTGAATCCCGGTACTACTTTTTGGTATGTCCTAGTTGTATCTAGAGTCGTCCTCTTCCTAAACTTTTAGGTTTTAACGACTACTAAGACTTCATAGGGATTCGTGAAGCCAAGTCCAGTTATTTTTCCTTGATAACTCGTGTATCCTGATCTTGATCGATCGTTGAGATGCTCACTCGATCAAGATAGATAGATATCATCAAAGTTCTATTCATCTCAAACTTTGTTGATTCCACAAGTTTTATATTTTTGAGGTGAATAATAATCTAGGCTGCACTTCGGGTTGAATAAGTCCGGATTTTGAGGTTAGATAGATTTTGTCTATTGCTATCGATTTCCATAGCACCTTGAAATATTTTTGATCGTAAAAAAAATCTTATATGTAGGATTAATTTGTGGGAGGAAGATTGGTTCAAAGTATTCAATTGAGTTGAACCAACTCTTAGTTGGTGTTACGTCATCTAAGGAAATCAATTGCGTGGAGTCCTGCTGGGATTCAAGAGGCGTAAGGAGCGTGACTATACCTTAGTCAGTGGGGTACCTTTTAGGGCTGAACTAAATTCCAGTTTGAAGTTAATTGGTAGTAGGATAGTGTCTTTAGCGGCTTAATATAGTTTTGTTTTCAATCTGGACTAAGTCCCGTGGTTTTTCTAGTATATACATCCGATTATATAGTTTTGTTTTCAATCTGCGGTTTCCTCGTTAACAAGACTTCTGGTTTTTGTGTTATTTCTTTTTCCGTATTATATTATAACTGAAATATCACAGGTTGTGAGTTGATCAATCGTAGTATATACATCCGATCTAGTTTGTTGGATACGACTTGATTAATTCTTGGACACTGGTCTTTGGTACCGTCCAAGTTATCTCTTTGTGATTAGGTTTACAGACTTGTTTCTATAAACGTTCTAATCGAAATAGATAGAGATATAACTCTAAATACTCTTCATTGATTGATTCTGACTCTCGGAGTTGTATTAAGTTTCTCCATACAAATTTCCTAAGAAAAAGTTGGTGTATTTAGGTATTCCCACGTTTTCCGCTAGAAAATAAACATAACCTACGAGAATAATCATCAGTAAATTTATTAAAATATGTCATATCTCTACGAGCTTTAACATTCAAATGACCACATATATCACTGTCAATAATATCTAACAAATCATTTGATCTAATAGCTTTACCAAAAGGCTTCCTAGACATTTTACCCGTCACACCTGGTTCACATATGTTAAAATCAATTTTAATTCTAGGAATCAAACCACTGCCAGAACTACGAGATAATTTATTCTTATTAACATGACATAATCTCGTGTGTCAAATAAGAGAATCAGAAAAATAAAAAAATAATTAAAACACTCTAATGAATAAGAAGAAGAACAAACAACTTTATTAAAATTAGAAGATTTCGGTTCAAACGATACATGATGCGTGTCGTAGGTGCAATCAAATTAGTGATCTTAAATCCACTCAATTAACTAGTAATATTGAAAAGACGAGGGTACCCAAATACACCACAATTTTTTATTTATCAACCTATACGTCCTATACCGAATGTGATCGTCTATGGACAAAGTCGAGACAATATAACAGATTCAGTTCACATTTCGTGGATCGTATATGGATACGAGATCCAGAAAATACAACAACAAGATCACTAGTGTGATTGACTATGGATTCAAGATTGAGACGATACGACAAAAAAGTACACTTGATAATAGGTTCGGTAATGTTGATGGTGGATTTTCGACAAAGGCTAAAATCATGATCTCGTATATTTCAGACACGGATTCGAACACGTATGTGAAACTCATATTTTAGGATTCCTGAAAGCTCATTTCAAAATCTATGACTAAGTGTACACCCTCTCATAACATGCATGAATATGTGATCCTTAAAGCCTCTCAACTGAGCTTTCAACACTTCACATATTTCATCAGTACTTCTATATGAGAGTTGATGATGATTGGAAAGCTCCTAAACATATTGCATGCTAGTATAGAGCGTTAATGTCTTTAGTATGTCTCAATGTTCCCTGACTATACATAATATTCAGAACGAGTATGATGTCTCTCTACCATCTCATACCTCGATTCTCGAACAAACGCTCCTAGACATATTGCATGCTCGTATAGAGCCATTCATAGATTAATTTTAACGCAACATTCATTGATCAATTCAATTCCTAGAAAATAATATATTTATCTCATTACTCAGTTTTATGGCTTATTCTCAGCTGAATTCCATGGACTAATAATAGATATTCACTTTTCGGGCATTCAGGCCAGCACAGGGTAAGCCCCGAGAAATGTGCCAGTGTACTTAATATTAATGCACGAACGAGCACCCAAAGATACATAAGTAATCACCCAAATGTATAAACGAGCATTCCAAAATATGGACGAACGAGGAAACCTATTGAAAATATGAAAGGAAAATAATAATAATAAAAAATAAAAGAGATGAGCGCATATGATCGGGCCCACCGGTCGGCCGGTCCAACGGCTCCCCTTTATTTTATTTTACCTTATTTTATTATTTTCCTCATCTCATGAAAAATCTCTTGTTTGAGCAAACTTCCTCGTATGAGCAAAACTCCTAGTTTCTCCATATTTTCTCACACAAAGATGAAAAATAATAATGTAAACACTGGCAGGCCGACCATCCCTTGGCCGTGGCCAGTCCCACACCTCTGATTTTGATTCACTCGAACCGATTCATGAACATTATAGGCACGATTTGCAAATTGCATTCCTTATTATATAAATGTTTTAGTTCATGAACAAACCAATTTTAGAAATTAACACACTTAAGTACGGTAGCGTACTTAAGTAACCAGATTTGAGTTTGTTTTGGTTTTCAAACTCAGCAGAAATTCATGGACGTGAACTTTCCTCCAGTATGCGTACTGGTACGCATACTTAGGTAATCGGATTGAGTTGGTTTTGATTTCCAAACTCAGCAGAAATTCACGGTTGTGAACTTTCGCCAGTATGCGTACGGGTACGCATATTTACCCAGTCTCCATCAACCATTTAGTAAACACACAAGTATGCATACATTTGGTTCCCGGTTTTGGAATTATAAACTAATGTGCGAACACACTATATGATTATATCCAAAGATGGTTACATGTTCTAAACTCTTTATTTCAGTCATTGAAACATTTTAGAGGATGTTATATAGAGGTTATTCACACTCTATTTTTCATCAAAGCTATTTTTAAGATATTGAAATAATCAACATGAATTTCGTCACTTGTAAAGATGAACTTGGCCAAATAAAAAGCTTACCAACACATATTTCGAGAAATAGATAAGCGAGATAAACTCTCTCGAAATAGCAAATGTGTATAATCGAAGTCTATATAGCAATATGACTTTTGTCTCAAGATAGGAGATAGAGTAGATAGACTTTTGAGTGATAGATAAATTCAAGTCTCCACATACCTTTTAGTCGATGAAGATCCACCAGTTCCTTGAGTAGTTCTTCGTCTTTGCATGATGAATGTCGTGGAGTCTAGAGCTCAACTACACTTTCTATCCTAGTCTGAGACTTAGCTATAAGTAGACTAGAAATGAAGACTTATAGTTTTGGCAACTAAACTTGACAAACAAGCTTGAGATATCAACGCTTGCGAGTTCGACCGAGCAGTGCTCTAACAATCTCCCCCTTTGTCATTTTAGTGACAACCTATCAATACATATGGAATACAAAATAAATAAACTTTGCAGCTTCTCTTCCACATGCATGATCTCCTTGGTTCTTCAACATTACTCGAAATCTTCGTCACTTCCAAGTACTCCAATGATTCCAAAGATATTCAGTGCAGCATCATCTTTGTTGAAGATCCGTAGCCATAAAAATGAGAAAACAAAAGCTCTCAATCATTGTTACCCAGTGTCATAGTATTATTACACAACATCAAAGTTCAATTGTATCACAACTTTGACAACAAAGCTATGGTGATATGTATCACTCCCCCTAAGTCAATACTTCATCTCACGTGAAAACCACTCCCCCTTACATAATGATCCGAAAACCATATGTATTTGTAGTGTGAGCTATACATTAATTCTCCCCCTTTTTGTCAATAAAATTGGCAAAGGTACGAAAACTAGTAGGATCCTAATGAAATTTCCATAGAGACACTTCATGACCAAAAGAAAGCACATATAAACTTCTTAGATGCAATCATATAGCCGAAACTGAATGCATTCATCAAGGAGTTTATAAAGATACAAGATAACCCCTATAATATTCCACAACCGCACTCCCCACAAAGATTTGGCAATTAAGCACAAGTTCAATTAAGAACTCTGCCCCATCTCACGAGAAAAGAAGGATTTCTTTGGACATAACAAATAACATGAAACATGAATTTGTATCCAAAAATCTCAACTAAATTAACCACAAGAGAACCCATGATTAATTCAATCGGAATTGCTCAACATAAGAAAACTTACGGAGCTGCACAACATATACATAAATATGGATCAGGGAAAATCAATACTGCGAAATAAACAAAGATTTATTCTATCTTTCATCACTATTTGCACAATGACATACAATAGATTTAATCTTTGTAAACAAAAGCTCATCCTTTCTTCCATCAATATTTGCATAATGACATAAAAGGCTTAACTTTTGTTTGTCAAAAGCTCATTAAATCTTTTATCAATACTTTCATATCGACATATGAAAAACTTAACTTTTGACCATGTATGGGACAATCATAGTTCACGAGCGCAAACACACATATCATGTAGCAAGAAGACTAGTAAAACTAATTTGAAGAGCATGATCATAAAAGGGTTGTAGAACGTCTAAACTGATTTCATCATCATCAAACTCATTATCACTATCAATCCTTCTACTAGTAGAATTAGGATGAGTACCCAAACTTTCACCAAGACTTAACCTTTTCCTAGAAGCTATTTTTAAATATAACAGAGAGGATGAACTACTTACTTGGTCTGTGAACTGTTGTTGATGGTGGAGTTCCAAAATGATGAGTAGAACGAAAAAGGTTCTCGACCCAACGTGCCGAATCTTCTTCTGAGTTCAAAGGTGAAAACCAAAAAAAAATTGGTTAAGAAGCAAGAGAGAGATAATGAAGAGTTTGTGAACCAAAGTATTTCTCTTTGGTTCATGAACTGTCGAAGAGAAGATGAAGGTGAAAAGAAAAAGAATTCTTTCTCTCTTTTTATGTGCAACCGAACGAATAGTTCATGAACAGGTAAAACTAATTCTGGTACTGGGATCATTCAGTTCTGGAACATGGTCCAGGAACGTAGTACGTGACCTATACGTGTGCATATAAGGGCATGTTTGTTTTTATATATTTTGACTAGACAAAATAGGGACGAGAATTTGAAGCAAGGCTCAATAAAAATCTCATGAGTAGTTCTTTTAAGAACTTATAAGAACAAATAGCCTCTCACACCATGACACCAAGAGAGAGTTTCTTTCCAGCATCTCTTACATCTTGTAGTGTTGAGAAACACCCAGGAAATTGTTTTTATAAGTCTAACAAGGCACTTCAGGAGAACCCAAACAACATTGTGTTTCTGATTTCTCGTTTTCCAACTTATAAAAACAGTTTTTGCAGATAGTTTTTAGTACTACGAAGGGAAACTCTTTTGACAATAAGAGACATCCTAGGTTCTTCATAAAAGAAGAAAATACTACTATCTTGATTGGATGTATCATGAATTGGGAAATGAATCGATTCATTCTTTGAGGTGATATACTCAGATGACTGAGCCATAAACTCCTTTTGTAATTCGTTTAGTTTGTTGCAATTAATTGAATTACGAAGAGGAGGAGCATTGATCTCACTGATTAGTAAATCAACGTTGTCCTCGACATGAATATTATTCTTCATAACTTGATTTAGCTTGTCAGGAGATTCTTGTTATTTCTGGAGATATAACTCAACATCAAGAGATAAGCTTTCAAGTTTCTTTTCAAGCCCTGGAAATACTTCAAGGGATTTTAAACCTGGTAGAGGTTGAGATAGAATTTCTTCTAAAGATTTTATTAAATCAGTCATGGAAGAGAATTCTGTAATCTGGATCTGGTGGTGCATTTACGGAGATAACATTTCTGTCCATAGAGTCAGATCGCTACAAATACAGACTTATAAGGTCTTTAAACGTGTTTTCCTGCTCTGATACCAATTGAAAAAGCGGGGGTCTAACAACCTCACCCAATATTTCATGTAGCAATCTGTATGGACTAACTCCAATATACTTTTAAGAGAATCAACTAGACAGTCAGACTCAATCTTAATAAATGTATATCAAAGAGTTATACCTCAATTTCTCGATTCAATCCTTACTCAAGCAAATAGAAATTTGCGATCCTAATTGAATACAAGATAAATTAACTTGAACGGTACCAAAGACCAATGTTCAAGAATCAATCAATTTCAATCAACAACCAAAGGTTGGATTTACCAATTGGTCGATACAAAACCTGTGATATTTCAATTATATAACAAAATATAATGTGGAAAATAAATAACACAGACACCAGAAGTTTTGTTAACGAGGAAAACCGCAAATGTAGAAAAACCCCGGGACCTAGTCCAGATTGAACACACACTGTATTAAGCCGCTATAGACACTAGCCTACTACAAACTAACTTCGGTCTGGACTGTAGTTGAACCCCAATCAATCTCACACTGATCCAAGGTACAGTTGCGCTCCTTACGTCTCTGATCCCAACAGGATACTACACACTTGATTCCCTTAGCTGATCTCACCCACAACTAAGAGTTACTACGACCCAAAGTCGAAGACTTTAATAAACAAATCTGTATCACACAAAAAAGTCTACAAGAATAGATAAATCTGTCTCCTAAAGAAATACCTACGAGTTTTGTTCCGTCTTTTGATAAATCAAGGTGAACATGAACCAATTGATATACCAGACTTATATTCCCGAAGAACAGCCTAGAAATATCAATCACCTCACAATAATCTTAATCGACTAACGAAACAAGATATTGTGGAATCACAAACGATGAGACGAATATGTTTGTGATTACTTTTCTATCTTGCCTATCAGAGATATAAATCTCAAGCCAATATTACGATTGCACTCAATCACTATAGAAACAACAAGATTAGATCACACAACTACAGAGAAAATAGGTGGGTCTGGCTTCACAATCCCAATGAAGTCTTCAAGTTGTTAAACTACAGGGTCTCGGTAGAAACCTAAGGTTAAAGGAGAATCGACTCTAGCTTATACAACTAGTATCACACAGGAGGTGTGGGGATTAGGTTTCCCAGTTGCTAGAGTTCTCCTTTATATAGTCTCCAAATCAGGGTTTGCAATCTAAGTTACCTTGGTAACAAAGCATTTAATATTCACCGTTAGATGAAAACCTGATTAGATTCAAGCTAATATCTTTTAAGCATTAGATCGAACTTAGATTGTTATATACAAATGAAATGCACGTTCATTTTGGTTTGTGTAACCGTACCTAAACGTGTACACCTAGTTGGTTCAGCAGTAGTTAACCAATGGTTAGCCATATGAGCACTTTCATATCAACCTTATTCATCTTCACCATAAATAGTTCAAATGACTCAAAATAACTAGTTAGAGAGTTGTTCAATTGCATATATCTCATAGAAGTACACACGACACAATCGAAGCAAAATCGGTTTTGATTCACTAGAATCGATTCATGAACATTATATCCACAGTTTAAAAATTGCATTTCTTATTATATAAATGTTATAGTTCATGAACAAACCAATTTGAGAAAGTAACACACTTAAGTATGCGTGCGGGTATGCGTACTTAAGTAACCGGATTTGAGTTTTTTTTGGTTTTCAAACTCAACAGAAATTCATGGACGTGAACTTTCCTCCAGTATGCGTACGGGTACGCATACTTAGGTAACCGGATTGAGTTAGTTTTGATTTCCAAACTCAGCAGAAATTCACGGTCGTGAACTTCCGCCAGTATGTGTACGGGTACGCATACTTACCCAGTCTCCATCAACCATTTAGTACACACACAAGTATGCATACATTTGGTTCCCGGTTTTGGAGTTATACACTAATGTGCGAACACACTATATGCTTATATCCAAAGATGGTTACATTCTCTAAACTCTTTATTTCAATCATTGAAACATTCTTAGAGGATGTTATATAGAGGTTATTCACACTCTATTTTTCATCAAAGCGATCTTCAAGATATTAAAATAATCAACATGACTTTCGTCACTTGTAAAGATGAACTTGGCCAAAGCGAAAGCTTACCAACACATAATCCGAGAAATAGATAAGCCAGATAAACTCGGCTCGAAATAGCATACGTGTATAATTGAAGTCTGTATAGCAATACGATTTTTTGTCTCAATATAGGAGATAAGGTAAATAGACTTTTGAGTGATAGATAAGTTCAACTATTCACATACCTTTTAGTCGATGAAGATCCACTAGTTCCTTGATTAGTTCTTCGTCTTTGATGAACGCCGTGGAGTCTAGAGCTCAACTACACTTTCTATCCTAGTCCGAGACTTAGCTATAAGTAGACAAGAAATCAAGACTTATAGTTTTGGCAACTAAATTTGACAAAAAAGCTTGAGACAGCAACGCTTGCGAGTTCGACCGAGCAGTGCTCTAACATTTAGGTCAATAGTAGTAGTTAGACTCTTAGCGCAAGGTCCTTCTAATGTTGTTTCTACACGCGATTGCTCCACAAAAGCCCTCTGCAAGGTCTCACGTTTTCTACTTGTGTAGGGGTTATTCAATAATTACACGGATATCCTAACTCTTTACTAGCAAACGATCAATCAAGAAACTATTATAGTTGGCCGCCTAGAATAATCAATCGATCATGATCATTCATCCTAGTAGAAGAAAACGATAATCATATGAAGAAATCAAAATAGATGCATATATTAAGTCAAACCAAGTCTAGAACTTTGAATTCATAATCCTGAATCAAGTATGGGTTTAGCTACTCGAGGATGTAGAAGCATCCATGGTATAAAAATAATAAACTAGAAGAGATATCGTTACGATTGATGAGAACCGCTCTGAAACCCTAGTTTTTCTCTGTTTGTTGCTTCTCCTTTCCAAACTTGCAAAGTTGTGTCAAAAGTTTCTTCTAATTGTTTTGGGATTCCTCTTATATCATATTCATGATATCTAGGTCTTAGAATCCATTCCGGACCAAGTTTCCTTGATTAATTGAAAGTCAAAATATTCAAAAGATACCCAATAAGTTTGTCTCAGTCGGCATAGGTGATTTTCAATGATAAATATGCCGACTCTATGGGTCAAAATAACTCAACTTTCTGCCCCAAAACTTTCTCCAGTCGGTATTGTCGATTTCCTATGAGCAATGCCGACTGTAGGGATCTAAAATACACTTTCTCTGACCGAAATAGTGCTACAATAGGTATTGTTACTAGAAATGTCGACGGTTGTGCTGTAGAACGTCGTTTTTCGTCTCAACTGTTTTTCCCGTAACTTCTTCTTCCGAAATCGGAATGAATTCATCCTTTTGGCGTTCACTTTGTATTTTTGTTCTCTTTAAAATCGTATTAGGAACTCCTGGATTTTAGTGAATTGAACTTGGTGATTGACTCTTCTCATGTTTTTGAGCATTTTTCCTCCATTTGTCGCACTTCTTCCACTTCTCTTTGACTTCGACATTTATATACTTGGAGTACTACACTTCCTAGCTCTTTACAGTAATTTTCACTCCTTTTGAGATGATTCAATTAATAGAAACAAATATAGAAAAAAAGAATAATATGTAAGAATATAGCTAAAACAAATGTGGAATGGACATTAAAATCATATAAATTATGCACTTATCAAATTCCCCCACACTTGGATTTTTCTAGTCCTCGAGAAAATTAAACTAATATACAAAAATTTTCTTTTGTTGAGAAAACGGTTGCACTTAGCATATGAAACAAGCCTTTAAATCCTTAGGCATCCCTAGTGGATGAGTTATAGTCTCGTGAGGGCTAACAAGAAGTGTACACACAAAACTTTCTCCAACTTCAAAGCATTCCAGAGTCCCAAGTATCCAAGACTCTACGAGGACAAAAAGTTTCTGCACGCTAGTAATAAAAAGTTAAAAGTACCAAATAACACATTTCTCATGTTTAAGTGTTGAGCGAGAAATAACCACACCGAACGAAATAATTCAGGTTCGAGAGAGACCAATAAGCATTTAACCTTGACTTTTGCCTCAACAATAGGGTTTTATGATAATTGCACTCAGTCAGACGACTTTTTTATGGGTCTCCCATGTGTGCATGCATGAATATAGAAATACTGCACACGTTGATTGGTACGAAGGAAACCTTCCGAAATAATTTCTGGAGACCCCACAAAATAATGGGAAATAAAAATCGTTTTCTGATAATATATAAGAAAAGAAATCAACCACTATGCGAGGATGAGAATAATCATTCACCTTCACATTCAATCGTCAATAATGATAACACCACTCTCACAACATCTAATAAAAACGTCTTCGGTCGTCGTCTTCATCTTCTTGGTTTTCGGCTTCAACTGTTGATGATAAATCTTGAACTACGTAGAACTTTGAAAATTTGTACTCTTTCTCTTCAATTTATTGTTGCTTGAATCTTCTTTATATATTTCATGTATTTTATTTTAATTTGTACTCTTTCTCTTATTTCATGTATTTTATTTTAATTTGTGTTTTCGGCTTCAACTGTTGATGATAAACTCTTGAACTACGTAGAACTTTGAAATTTTTTACTCTTTCTCTTCAATTTATTGTTGCTTGAATCTTCTTTATATATTTCATGTATTTTATTTTAATTTGTTTTCTGTGTTTTCATTTTTTTTCATTTTTTTGTTCTTTTTTTCTTTTCAGAACAAATAAGAGATCGGGGGAACGACTGCAACTGACTCATGGCTAATATTACTATGTCTTAGAAGAATCTTTACATTTGATCCAATTTAGTTTATTTTCCTTGTTTTCAAAAACAGTTTACCAAACAATTTTTAGAAAATGAAAATAAGGAAAAAAGGGTATGTTTTTAAAATAGTGGAGAACTACTTTTGAAAACTGTTTTTGAAAACTGTACCAAATAGGCTCTAAATGGTTCTTCATACACCGTCAATTATGTTTTGTTCTCAATTTTTAAGTTTTTTCTGCTTTCATCTGATTTTAACGTTCTTTTGCGACCATTTGTTATACCTGTAACTAACCTCCTCCTTGGGTTTAAAACTTTGAATACTTTGTTCGAATAATATATATACGAAAGATAACTATGGTTTTGGCAACGTTTATATAGTTGTTGGTATGACTAGGAAGGAGATAAAATAACCGTTCAGTATAATTACCGGATTAAAACTTGTGTTCTCGATATTTTAAGCCAGCATAGAAGGAGCCTTTTGGACAAACAAGAAAAATTACCTCGATAAATGTACCTAATTTTGTTAAAATATTCGATCATCAGTTACTACGTGTACCCTTACAGAATTTATTACGAGGGTGACCTCATCACAACATGACTCAACAACATGATTCACTGTAGTTATCATCTGTGACAATGTGAAAATCAAATCCTTGGCTGGTTGCCTTCTTTGAATCTTTCACTTAAGCTAGCCATTCTTCATTATCATCATCAGTGGCGGAACCAGAAACTAGAGTTGAGGGGAGGGGAGCTAAAAAAATTATATAAATACCTGGAGTTCAGTGGACAAAATGTAAAATTTTAGGTGGGATAAATACAAATTCTAAAATAAATATAATGGTACTTAAGTGGTTATTATGAGTTTAGGGTGGGCTAGATCCAGGGTTAGTCAACCCATGGCTCCGCACCTGATCATCATCATCGGATATTCATAACTCTTCATCAAATAATAAAGTCATTGCTATATTTTCTTTTATCAATGTGTATCTTTGCAAATCAAAATTTTATTATACAAATTAGGGCATGTAGTTAAGATTCTAAAAAAGAATATAATGTATCCTTATTCACTTTTATTATTAGATAAGAAAGAGATATTTGACTGGTTGTGCATGTGCAATGCTAGATAAATAGGTTAGCACGTAAATTTATGAAATTTATTTGACCGAATTTAATAACTCCCGGAAATAACACCCATATTTTTATTTTGATTGGTAAAGAATATGGTGCTGACGAGTTTCAAATTCAGGTCAGTGGTTTTATCACCCAGTAAGTTTACCACTATATTACAGCGACACCGGCTAGCCCAAAATATAAGATCTCTACCTAAGAATAATAAGTTTTAAATCAAATATATATTTTCACATTTTTAACTTGACTAAATTAACCTTTATTTATTATCGTATTATTAACAAAAGAAATTAAAAAAAAGAATTTCCTTTTTTTTGTAATGCCCATATTTGTTTGACCGTAAATCAATGAAATTTCCTTTTAATTTCTTTTGTTAATAATATGTAAGAAATTAATAAAGGTTAGTTTAGTCATGTTAAAAATGTGAAAATATAAATAAAATTTAAAACTTACCGTTCTTACCTAAAAATCTCATATTTTGGGCTAAATATCTTAAGGATAAATTATGGAAGAAAGGGAGACCGGACTTGGTTTTGTTGAATATTTCCACAAAAAGATATAGATCCACCTTTTTTTATTCTCTGATTGTCCATCATTATTTCCATAGTAATTTTTTTACTAAACAGAAAATAATTTAGAAACTTGATTATCAATAGCAAGTCAGTTTTTTATTTCCTCATTAAGGCAAGGGACTGGTTGCAAAACATAAAGAAATCAGGCAAGGTTTCAAGTTCTTATTAGTTACTAGATAGCGTTCCAATGATCTATTTGGTGTTGTACTCTTGGTTTTTGATGTTTTAACATACGTCAAAAGAAAACCAAAAAAATGATTTGTTCCCCTCATTATGAAATATGGAGTTCGAAAGTCTAATTTTGTTATGAAAAAAAATGATCCACTAACATTTCAATATCCTTTTTTTTTCACAAGAGCCCTTTTATAGCGCATTAATAAAAAAAATCCTTTTAAAGGTCTACATACTATAAACTCAAAGTTTATTATAAAATCTAGACTCAATTTTGTTACAGAGATAGATAAGAAGGAGGGAGATTGAGTGTGACAAAGTCGGGTTATCTTTTTAAAACCTCACATACTTCTTTGAAAAAATATATTTCATATTTTTCAATTAAATGCGTGAATCGCCTGTTTTTAATATACAACTCTAATATACTTAAGTGCAACATATATTTCATATTTATTGTTGCATGTTCGCATTACTGGATATAGACGACTTTATGATCGTACACCAAATATTGATTCTCTGTAATATCTTTTTTATTTGAATTGGATAATCCCAGAAAATTGGCCGGATATTCGGAGAAATATATTCTTGTTTATTCAGGCCTATAAAAAGGTAGTGCAAGTCCTATACTGAAAATTCATCTTTCCTTGTTTGTTTTCATATACAGAGAGGTTTCACAGTTTGTGGTGGTGAAGAGACTGAATAGTCAGAGATAAACACTTTCTTCTACAAGTAACTAAGGAGGATGAAGATGTCACCCATTTTTGTGTTAGCATTTGTGTTGTCTGCTCTCCTTGTTGAGGTTATCTCACAAAATCCAGGTAACATGCATGATCAGTAAATAATGTTTTTTTGCTGAATTTTTGTATGTTTTTAAACACAATAAGTAATTTTCTAGGCAAGTCTCTGTACTGAAAAAACTAATCAAAGTCATAATCATCTTTATATTTCTATGTTTTGGGTTTTGTTTGATAATAGTTGAGGCAGCTGGTGAATGGTGTGTTGCTGATCGTCAAGCATCCAAAGAAAAACTTGAAGATGCACTAAACTGGGCGTGTGGGCAAAGGAGTGATATTTGTCTTAATATACAACAATACAAGCCTTGTTATCTCCCAGACATACTAGAAGACCATGCTTCATATGCTTTCAACAGTTACTATCAAAAGTTTAAGAATCAAGGTGCCGTTTGCGATTTCAGAGGTGTTGCCAAAATTGCTAATGTTGACCCAAGTAAGATCTTTAAAATCCTTTGCAAAAATTCTTGATTTCAAAATTTTCTAGTAAGTCTCAAGAATAATATATAACCGGAACCAACCAAATTCATTTGGAGGATATTTGATTAATATACCAAGAGACCACAAGGATTAAGTTTTCAGTTTTGAGATCTAGATAGTGTCTCCCTATGCAAATCCATGTATACACATTGTCACTCAACGAGTCAATGCTCATCATAAAAACCAAGTGCATTTGCGTAGAAACTTGGGAGATATTTAGAACTTAAATTATACATGTCTTTAGGTTTGATTTTAGTAATAAAACCTTCCCTTTTGATGATAAAAGAAAAAAAAAAGAAACTAATAGGGTATCAGTTCGTTTGAGGGCATACCAAAATCCATATAAGAAAAAACATCACTTAAATATTTAAGGTACACCCCAAACAAAATGATGCATAATGTAGTATTTTTCACATGGTTGTAACCTTTACAGTTATCATCTCAAGTGCTAACATCGTCTTCTTTCTTGTCCTAATCTTGGATTACATGTTATGGTTCATGCAAGTATGATATTGTAATGACGTAATTTGGATACTAAAGACCCGATTTTCGTGAATCATCTCAAGAGAGATATATTCTGATGAAAAAGAACAATGATCAAGGCAATTTGGTCTTCAAAATTTAGTCAAATTCATCCATCTAGGGTTTCAAAATCAAGTTTCGACCATTTTAGGACGTTTCATTTTGTTAATTATAATTTATACGTTAAGAGCATGTTTGGATCGTCGTTTGCAGCAGAGACGCTTATTTTGAATGTACGTTCAGTATTGGAATAATCTCAAATTTACCAGAAATAATAAATGTTGAGTTTATGTTAATTTTGAGTTTTTTCATCATTATTATCATATGCATTGCTTTTCTTAGTAATAATTCAACGCCTGGAAAACCTATTTCTTTTCTTCAATTTGGTTATATCCACCTGCAATAGAGATACTTTCCTAATTTGAAATGACAAAATCTATATATTGCCTTCAATTTTTATTTATTTATTTTTTAAAATTATTATTGAACCTTTAATCAAACAACTAGTTGTTTTTCGATATTCTCTTTAAAGTAAGGTTTGTAAACGGGTCATGACTTAGGTCACGGCTACTATGCGTGACCGTATAACGTGTTTTAACGGGTATCACGTTTCGGGCCAAAAGGGCGTTATTTAGCAATAGAAAGGCATTTTCTTTATATGTTACTTAAAGATTATAACAGTTAATTAGAAAATAAAACGAATTATGATTAGAATTTCCAAAACGGTTTTAAGTGCATGAAAACAATTGTAATATGTTTAAAACACTGATAAAATATTTTTATATTTTTTATATTTTATTGTTTTACTGTTAAGAAACTAATTGTAATATTTAATCTTTAGTATCAAAAATAAAAAAGTTGTGTGAGAAAATATTTGTGTTCTTTTTTTAATAAAAACTGTTATAACGGGTATGAAAAAGGAACAGATGGTCTAAAAAACTCACGTTAAAATGTTATTTGGAAAGTAAAAAACATAAAATCCAATTCTAGAGAAGGTGTGTGAAAATGGTTATAATGGGTCTAATAACGTCGTTATTTTCTATTTATCGGTTACAAATATATGGGTATCGGTGAGCCTCATGAACACCGCTACATAGCTTTGACCGTTTTAACGGTCGTTTTTTTGGGAAAAGCTATCGTTTTCAAACCTTCCTTTAAATAAAAAATGCTCAATTCTTTCAAGAAGAGAATTCGAAAAAATATTACGTTCTTATTTATTAAATTGGTGTCATTTAGTCTAAATTTATACTATTTAATGATATCAAATAAGTAAATTCCTAGATGTTTAAAAAACGAAAAGGATGAAGAAGGAAATTCTCTGATAATGACTATAGATACGATATTTTTACTGTTCGAGCATTTTTTTATTTCTTCATATCTCCATATTTCTATCATTTTTAATTTATATTCATGTTTTAATCTTTCCTAATGATAAAAAATTGTTGATTTGCAGTTACCTTACATATTTAACCATTTTAGGGAGCAACAGAGTTCGGTATATTATCAGTCTCATTCAATAGTGGTTTCGAAATCTCTATCTTAAGTTCATATTTTTCTGAGTAAATCTCAGTTTAATGATCTTGTTAGTATTAGAAACTTTCGCCCGCCTTCCAACATATCATCCTTAGGGATTTTGAATTATTTTTTAATTGATCTTGAAAATGAGAAGGTACCAAGTACACCACTAAATTTTTTGTTTTTGATAAGAGCATGAACCTGTGTAGTACTTTTAACAATAAAAAGCTTCGGAAGAGTAAAAAGCACGCACAAACACAAGAAGTTTGCTAACGAGGAAACCGCAATAGCAGAAAAACCCCTGGACCTCGTCCAGAATTGAAAACTAAACTGTATTCATCCGTTACAGACACTAGCATACTATCAGACTTCGGACTGTATGTAGTTGAGACCGAATCCACCCTCCAAGCAATACAGTTACAGTTGCACTAGTCCTTATATCTATTGAACCTCGCAACGCTCTACGCAATTGATTCTCGTAGATGACGTTCTTTAAAGCCTAACAGTTTCTTCAACCTAAATGAATACTTTTGATACCAATCTGTCTCTAGCTTATTTGATTTCCTTTAAGTCAGAGATGAATGTTTGGGAACCTGTTTGTAATAGACAAAGCTAACAAACCTCACAAATCTGAAACACTTACTCTCACTTAGATGAGAAGCCTGGATTCTTTACCACCTCTCAAGAACAATCTTCAACTTATCAAATAAGAATAAATATCTATCTTGAGGAATCATAAAGTCTGAGACGAAGAGAACTTCGTGATTGCTATCTATCTTTCCTGAAAGAAATTACGAGAACCTCGACAATAGAAAAGCAAGATAAGGATACACGAACTATCAAGGTAAAATATAGTTGGACCTGATTATGTTTCTTAGGGGAAACCTAGATCAATAGAGGACGACTCTAGCTATCAACTATAGTCTAACCTCGATTGGTGAATAGCCTTGGGACCATAAAAAATATTCGTGTGGTAGGTTATTTATTTATCGGAAATTGAATATTTTTTCATTTAGATATTTTTTTCTCCATCTTATCAATTGATGTCAAATTTAGTTTACGCTATAGAATTATGATAGGCGTTGAACATCTTTTAATTTATCGATCCTAACAAGAATATGCAATTATGGAATTACCTACCTGTGAAGAAATTATTGAATCTTTAATAAAATATGAGAATGATCTTGAACCCCGTAATAGTAGTGTAATATCAAATGAAGCTTTCTAAGCAACAATCACCATAAAAAAATTACCTTTTGCACATAGCAAAATATTCTAGAAATTGTGCATCATGACCTAAAATTAATGACATGATGCATTTTGATTTAGGAGGAAGGAAAAAACAATCAACTTTGCATGCATTTTTTGAAAATAAATGAATTCTTGTATAAACATTGTTGAATGGATGAAATACTTTGGTCCTATATATATTTGTTGTACCAAATTTAGTAATTATTCATTTATGTTTTCGTAGGGTCGTTAAGGACTCGAAAGAATTTATTCATTAATGCATTTAGCGAGGTTATTCATTTAGCCTCTTTGCCCAAGTCGGGACTAAAGATAATTATTCATTTGACGAGGTTATTCGTTTATCGAACATTGATTTATCGAGGTGTTCGAGACTGAGGGTTGTTTAGAATACAAGCTAAGATAACTTGAAGGTTCAAGCAAACACTTTCTCGGTTTATATGAAACTTCAATTAGGTTTTCAAGTAAGCATGTGAAAATTAGTTTTGAAAAAATATAAAAGAATATACACAGTGGTCCGGTTACGGAACTGTGTATAATGACTGTTCTGAAAAATATGGCTTATAAACTATAACCAATTTGATGTTCGTTTAAACACTTCAGAATTTAAAAATAATATACATACACCAGCGTTGTAATAATCAATGATGTCTTAGAGGTGTTTATGGGAGTCATAGCAATGCTAAATATACTTAAAAAAATATGTCTTTCAGCATCTGCTGAACTTTTACTGGGACCGCTGGTGAAACGGTTCTTGCACCGTATAGGCAGTTCACGAGTTAGGGTGCAACGGTTTGTGAACTGGGTTCTCTAACCCTACTTGGCTTGTGAACGAACCGGGTTCGCCAACTATTAGCATTTTTCCACCAACATAAAAATTCAGATCACTACGGTTCGTGAACAAAGTCCCCTTCTGAACTTAAGGTTTGTGACTGGTTCGCCAACCTTCTTGTATTCCACAAACTCAGATATCCATGGTTTACGAACTAGTTCGCCAACCTACACTGAGTCGAAATAAATAACAGAAGTTCTGAATTTCTCTCTTTTGAAGTTTGAAACATTACCAAATGATAGAATCATTGTACGACATATTTTCAAATGATCCAAAATTAATTCTTGAATAAAAAATTATTTCAAACTAATATTGTTACCGAACTTTGAACATCCAATGCTTGAATCATATTTTGAGATGTTTAACAAGACAAGTTTTATTAAAAATTTCATCTTTGCAATAAATATACTAGAATTCGTATACGACATAGTCTCATAAGAGAGAATGGTAAGATAGTGAGTAAAATAGAATGGTTCAATCTTCACATACCTTGTTAATGAAGTTCTCCAAATGTATTCGTCGATCTTAAGTATTAGAGGGTGATGACTGATACTCAATTACCAAATTCTTACCTAGTTCGAGACTTGACTTAGTAGACTAGAAATCAAAATATGTTTTTTTTCAACCAACATTGACAACAAGCTTGAGATAACAAAACTTGTGGGTTCAAACGAGCATTGCTCTAACAATCTCCCCCTTTGTCAATTTTAGAAACAAAACTATTCAATACATATGCATTCAGAATAAAGCGATCTTTTAGCTCAAAATCCACTATGCTTGATTTCCTTGGTTCTTCAACAATCGTCTTGAATTCTTCGTACTTCAATTCTTTTATGGTTCTGCATGTCTTCGTTCATCACCTTTGTTGTTGAAGATCCGTAGGGATAAAACTTATGAAAATACTTAAAAAGAGCTTTGTTAGAATGAAAAATAACTCTACTCAATGGTAATTACACATAAACATGTTATTGTTACCTTCGTCAAACTTCAATTTATCTACAAATTTGAATCAATACTACAGTGATATGTTCAATAGTCAATACTTACATCTTTTACAAAATAGGTAAACCTACAGATCATAATCCACCCCCTAACATAATGCTCCGAGAAGTCATGTGTTGTAGTAAGATACTACTTAATAATTCTCCCCATTTTTTCAACAAAATTGGCAAAGGAGAAAAATAGGGATCATAATGAATTAAACAAAAGAGTGTCAAGACTAGAGAACACATACCAGATTTTAGTTTATCGATTTCACCAAGAAAACTCGGCGATTTCATCAAGGAGATATATAGTTACAAACATCTTGTACAGTTCCGCATCTGCTCTCCCCTCAAAGATATGTCAATTAAGCACAAGTTCAAAAGAACTCTCTCCCATTTGATGTCATATTCGAAAGAACATCATGAACGCCCTTTACTCTAATCACAATAGAAGGATTTTCTTAGACATTAACAAATTTACTTGCCAGTTATGAACCAAGTAAATTTGTATCCAATATTTTTCTTGACCTTAACAAAACACTAGTACATTAAGTAAGTATACTGATAGGTGTCTAAAATACCTTGATTATGATCTATTGTTTATGCTTTATTTACTATTTATCTTGTGAATTGTGTATCTTATGTATGCTTTTGAGTTTATTAGGTATTTTTGAGTCATTCGGAATTAGAAATTATATTTGGAGCGAGAAGGGAAAACTTGTCATTTCATTGGCAAACATTATTGTGATTCAAGATTAGTTTTTTTCCGATCTCGTTTTCATATTTACAATCACCTTTTTAAACTTTTGACATTTTCAGGTAGATTAACTTGAGTATCTTTCAGAAACATGAGTTTGTCACCTTCTTTTAGAAAACTTCTTCCTGGGATTTTTTTTTCATACTTAGGAAAACGTTCAGTTTCTTATTTTGGAGGTTCATTAGGATAGTTCCTCTTCAGTAACAGGGCGTTCTCGTTAGTCTAGATTTCGAGTTGCAAGTCTTTAGTAACTTGTTACATCCTGAAGACCATTAAATTCTAATTCTAGTCTATGATTTTCAAGGGTAAGACAATTAATTAGTTTCATATGTTTCATGAATTCTTTTACAATTTTTCTTTCAGCTTGGGAGTCAGATTCGTCAAACATATAGTAAGTGCTTTCAATAAGGTTGTCTAGAACATACACATTATATATCTACAAGTTTCTCATGTACTTATCTAGCAGATGTACCCATGACACTTTCGGGAACCTGCCTTAAAGTAGATGAGGTAACTCGTACATATCATAACGGGGTGAAATGTTAGTAGAGTCTTTGATTTATGATAATTCTTATATATAAACCTACCTAGAATTATATTGTATATATATTCATTCAAGACCTTGTTGTGGTATTACGGTACCCAAGGAAAAGGAGATGTTGCCTAACGTGGTAAGGCCTTGTGACCAAAGTGGATTTATTTGTTCACCGAGTGCGTAAGCTGATAGTAGAGTGGACTTAAGGATTAGTGCTCCTTCACCTATTTAAGCGACACTTGGACTAGTGGATTATGTGGACTGGGAGTACACTCAAAGTGTTTTTACTTCAAAAATAAAAAAAAAATCAAAAATCAAAAATTAAACTCATAAATTAAACTTGTCATGAAGGATACTCAACCTTGCTGATTGGAGATCCCAAGATCAAGGTTTCGAATGAGACAACTAATTTGTGGTGGGTAAAGGTAAACACTATCAGAGAATTTTATTCTCTGTCCCTTCCCTATGGTGTAGACGTGATAGTGTGACTGCATGTGAAGGATGACTTTTAAGAAGTCTTAATGAGTTCTATAGTTTCAATTTAAGATTGAAGTGGGGTGTAGCAGTAACACTCTTTATGGAAACTCACCTATCTGAATGAGGAAGTGGGCCGTTTCCTATGAGAATATGAGCTTTGATTCTCTAGAGCATTCTGAGAAACAAGATATGTCCAGGGACAAATTGGACAAAACGGCAAGAGCTTGGGAGCAATCTTGGAGATATCACCCGTGGTTGTTATCACGAATTACATCAAATGCTAGCAGTTCAAGACATAGTTCACTGTCTCTAGCAAGTAATTCCGGTAATATCTCACTAAGCAAAGGTTCAAGACCTCATGGACACCTCTGCCTAAAATGGTATTTCCTGCGTTTTTTATGTGATTTTCGTTTTGATGGTTTTGATATTACTGGAACTTAGGACCTAAAGGTCACTAAGGGTTCACTAGTTCATGCTTTTTCACTTTGGTGAAAGATACCTATAGTCTCACCATGTGAGAACTAAAGATGAAAGCTTTCAATACCATTATGATTTATGCAATCCATAGTATGACCCTGGGGTCAACACACTTTTGTGTGAGGGAGAGAACGTAGAAATGACTAGTATGATTTCAACACTTGCACGATCAGTCTGTTTGGATCGTGAGGTTGGGATGTTGATTTACCAAGATCTATCTGTGTTTTCATGTTTTATTGAGTTTTCATTCATGTGGGGGATTGTTGGAAAACGATTAATAAAAAAATAATTTTTTAAAGTTTTAATAAAAAATTATAATTTATTGTTTTATTTTGTGAATGAAACTTTTTAGTCCCACATCGTGGAGTTTCCATTTTTTAGTAGTTTTAAGAAACTATATAAACCTTTTAGTCCCACATCGGGGAGTGTTTCTTCTTAAGTTGTATTTGTCAATTATATAAACAAATTCACTATTTTTGTAAAATCTATGGGAAAGGGGTTGCTCTATATTTAGAGGGACCCCCAAGAGAAAAAAATATTTTATATTGCTGTCTCAAGCGTTCGAGATTTTCCTTTATGTTTTTTCGGAGTTGCCAAGCTCAAGTTGAGCATCTACTACATATGCTAGTAGTAGGTGTATTAGGGTGTTTTATCCTGAAGATATCCGTCCTGTGAGGGCTATAGTATCACTCTTGAGTGTAGCCGGGCGCTAATGTCTTAAGGGAAACGTGTTGAACACGTGACTCACTCTGTTTTTTCCTAAGTTTTTCCTTGTTGCTGTTGCGGAGATATAGGGAGCTCATTCGTTTCATCAAATCGATCACTTCCATTATAAAGGAGCTAAGTATCAATAACTTTTGCTTATTTGATTTTTCCTTGTTTTTGATTATTGCACCCAACAATCTTAAGACATTAGTATTTGTAATAATAAAAAAATGGTTGATTGGTTTGTGAATCATGGATGTGAATTGTGGAGTGAAAAACAAAAACGAATTTTTGGTCAGCTATAGAGTTTCGAGTTTATCTCTTAACCTAGAAGGAATTTCGATGAACCCTTTTGACACAAAGTAGTATACATCCTGATAGTTACCCACGTAAAATTTCAGAAATTTTGGAGTTGTAAATTTTTTTTTTTGATATTTTACAAAACTGAGAAACGTTCTTGAAAAATTCTGACGGGCAGAATTTTGTTGTTAACTAAAGTAGTTTTTATGGGGTAACCATGAATTTTTTGATATGGTGGTTTAATAGTTCCTTGAAGCATACGCTCACCTCTGAGGTTCGAAGTTGTTTGATCGATTCAAGACGGTTGTTAGAGAGAAGTTTGAGAGTAGATATCTTTCTGAGTTCACGCCAGGAAGGACTATAAGGAGTGAAAGCTATGGAGTCGGTTGCATGAGTCATAAGATCGAAAGCTGTGGTAGATGGGCGGTTGGAGAAGAGGGTATCATTAGTTGTAAAACATTCTTTGACGACTCGGGTATCGCTCACAACTAGTGTTGTGTGCTTCCCGAACTTCATTGTAAAGGCAGGTCCATATTTTTCTGCCAACTTTGACAACATCTCATGTGGATGCTCACCTGATCCAAACAAATGCAGGTGACCAAAAACCGGCCATGCGCCTGTTACTGCTGGTGGCAAGAACTTATACCAAAGAATTGTCTCAACTTCACCATTTTAGCAAGCTTCGTCAACATACTCCCCAAAAGCCACAATTTCATCAATGCATTGCAACAAACACTGAATCTCTTTTTTAAATATGATTCCCAGGTTTTTCTTGGTTATGTATGGGCCGTAAGGCAAAGTTATATAGGAACAGATAATAGCAACGCAGTTTGGCATGAGATGGTTGTGCTGATTAAAAATTCCCACTTAAAACAAGTCACAAAAAATGATTATCCTCTGTTGAACTTTTTAATCTAGATTACAAGATATTTTGCATGGCTGCTAATGAGGGGTGACGGATTACTGGTGAGGGTAACAAAATGCATATAGGACAAAAACAAAAATCCTCTGTCGTATATGAGTTTTGATACCCCTTCCCAGTAATCCGGCACCCTCATTAGCAATGTTGATATTTTGCAGCAGATTTTTTTCTTAATTCATTCATGCATCCAAGAAAGTCCGAGTGTGACTTCGTACAACACTCAACACAGGGTGCACGTTCCCTTCCCACCTGTAATGTCAATTCCTACGACAATGTGCAAGCCCAAAAGTTAGGCGAGCAAACTAGCTTATATCCACTATAATAAAACAATATAAAAAAACACATTATCTAACGTGCGACGGAGGATTCGGAATGTCATTTGATTTGGTTAACCTTTAATCTGTTTTTATTTTTTTCTAATATGCAAAAACTGGGTTCAAGCCTCTTTGGAACCAAGCTAGTTGGGTTGATCCCGCTACCAGACCCAATCTACTAAATCCAACTAGTAGACTAATACGAAATTTTACGCGGTTGAATTCCTGACTTCCTTTTTATTGGAGTCAATGAAAACCCATTCAACAATAAACTTGAATCCATTTAAGATATTTAACTTGGACATGACCTACAGTGGAGCAAGAAATAGGGTTCAACAATCTAAATGTTAGAATTAGGAATGGTGAGCCATCTTAGAGGGAGAGCGGTTGGTCTTTTTCTAAATAAAGGCTATTATTGGGGCGTCACACTCCAATAAAAGGGCTTCATTTAAATTCTTAATGTCCAAAAAAATGGTTATGGGATATCTAACAAATATACAAAATGTCTAGATTACCCTTTAACTAGAAGTGATTTTACGTCCAGGTTTGGATTAATTCCAACCGTAGCATTTTATTTGCATGTAATTTTACGTCCAGGTTTGGATTAGTTCCAACCATAGAAGCTCATTTTACGTCCAGGTTTCTTTTAATTCCAACCGTAGAATCCGATTGTACGTCCAGTTTTCTTTTAATTCCAATCGTAGAAGTGATTTTACGTCCAGGTTTGGATTAATTCCAACCGTAGAATTTTATTTGCATGTATTTTTATGTCCAGGTTTAAATTAGTTCCAACCGTAAAAACTCACTTTAAGTCCAGGTTCTTTTTAATTCCAACCGTAGAAGTGATTTTACGTTCAGACTTGGAATATTTCCAACCGTAAAAGTGATTTTACGTGCAGGTTTGGAATATTTCCAACCGTAGAAGTGATTTTACGTCTATATTTGAATTATTTCGAACTGTAGAAGTTTATTTACGGCCAGTTTTTCTTCCCACAAAAACTTTGTCCCAGAATTCACCAAGTATACAAAAAAAATTCATTAATTTAATTTTTATCTAATTAAATTAAATTAAAATTAACTAAATAAGGATTGTTTAGTCATTACAAAACTATTTAAGATAAAGGGTTTTTGATATTACTTATGGTGACCCGTTTGTGTCCTATTAAGTGACGCCTCTCTAATGGAATGTGACGCCCCAATAATAACCTTCTTCTAAATACCATGAACCACTTGATGTATGGTCCACATCTGGACTCCTTTTTTGTGGCCCACAAGTATTCTGGATTTAACAAGTGGAAACTACAAGGAGACCCATTCTTACATATTTTCTTACACATTTTCCTACCGTGAAATCCACCCCATAAAAACAAAGACGTTCACCTATTTTCTGTGAGAAAATCTCACAAACCCAGAATTTGTAAAATTATATTGGGGTCTAATTTTCTCTTCTCTTCTCTCTCGTTTACTAGTGTTCTTCTCGTCTCTATTCCTTCTTTCTTTTATAATCCTCATCTCTATTCATTTTCACTACCGCCATTATCACCACTGCAACCACCGGCAACCAAGCCACAGATACTATAAGAAGCACAACCACCTCCGCTCCACCATGGCACACAGCGCCACCATCTCTACGGATAACACCTCCACCACCACCTCCGAAAACACTTCCACAGCCACCACCTCCGACAAAACCAACAGCAGATCCATAACAAAGGAAAAAATGGAATTACCTGTTCTTTCGTTTAGTTGAAGTTGAACTGTTTTACCACCATCATCTTTGTGATTAGTGACGAGATTACTATCTCCAAACAGATGATTATAACCTTCATCGAATGAGAGTATTGGAAGATTTTTTCTCAGAATCAAAGACGCTGATGCTGATAAGATACTACTGATCAACAAGAAAGTAGTGGTTAATACCAGAAATTTCTTCATTCTTTACTTGATATACAACCACGATTGATGATCAAACTCTTCTCTAAGTGTGTTTTCTAATGATGATTTTTCTTGTTTTGATGATGATTTTCTTTTCCTTTTTTCTTTTTCTTCTTCTCTTCTTTTGCGGTGGTGATGGTGTATTTTTTCTGTGATTGTTTATTGAAGGGTGCGCTCCAGTGAGAGAGAGAAGCGAAATAATGAGTGAATGAAGAAAGAGGAGGGATGTGGACGGACTTTGTATGTTAGTGGAGGGAGAGGAGGTGGTTACGCGGCCTACTTACTTTGATAGGAATTAGTCTTAATGGAGAGTAGTTAATGTAATTTCTTTGTAATTACTGTCGGCTGCAGATCGGAAGAAGATAGGTATTCATTTAAGAAAATGACAAAGCTACCCTAAATTCTTATAATTGATAACACCAAGCAACTCGCCAGCGCATCAGTCATCACACACAGTAAAAGACGTGTCAACGAAACCCAGTTCTGCCCGATGACGTGGAGATCAGTAGACGTCTAGGTTTTGAAACCAATAAAGAATAAAGAATTAGGTTGCATACCTTGTCATGCATAACCTATTATGCAGCTGAAAATATAGCTGCATAATGCATTAGGCATCGAGAAAATTGTTGCACAATCTTTTATGCATCGAGAAAATTGTTGCACAATCTTGATATGCATCTGTAAATATGAATGCATAACGCATTATGCATCAATTTTTTATGTATGCACTAAAATCAACCAAAACAATGACTATATAACTTGTTATAGATGCATAACTTTGTTATGCAGATGCATAATTTGTTATGCAGTCGAGAAAATGGTTGCATAATTCGTTATGCGTCTGCATAATGCGTTATGCATCCTTATTGGTGGCTGCATAGTGGTTCTGTATCAAGTTTTCGAAAATTTTGCCTAAAAATGATGATCACCTCCGATTTTTTCGTGAAAAACAAAAAATTGATATTGTTGTTTATGCTCGTTGCATAACTCTCTTTAAAAGCTTTCCAATGGTATAAAGTTTGTTAAATTCCAAGACGCGGTTTTTTAGACATGTTATATCCAAGTTATGTTGCCAATTATACCCCTGAAAAATTTGGATGCATAACGAGTTATCCCTGAAAAGATAGTATGCATAACCCGTCGTGCAGACATTTTTAATAATTTCATATAATCATGGATGTTACAAATATAATTATGGGTGTCACGATACCAAAAATTAATTGTGAACGTGACAATGAAAATATTTTTTTTTTTTGGATCTCCCCTTAGTTTCCCATTTAACAATCGTTGACTTCACAACTTAGATTGGATGCCGTCATCTCCTTCAGAATAACAGTGCCTCGTGTAGTCCGGAACATTTCTGTAGAAAAGTACCAGTCTCTTATCTTTATCAGAAATCAGCTCCTTAATCGGACCATAAAGCTTTGCGGATTTTATGGCGTTTCTCTATAAACTTTAGGTATTACAGTGATCAGAGGCGAAGTTATACTTTCGGGGTTTTTCACATTTCCACTTGAAGGCTTCAAATCGGAGTTTTAGGGTTTAAACATTACACTTGAAGATCAGCCATTTCCACACTCAAAGGTACCTTGTTTTTTCTATCTCATCTTCTAATTTAGGGTTCTGCTAAGATTGATTCATTGCAAGTTGGAGGTTGGGGTTTTGAACAACAAATTTTAGGGTTTTTTTAGAAAAATGGAAGAAACAAGAAATGCACCATTTGAGATCGATAGAATTAGTAGGTTACCTGATTCCTTAATTCACCAAATCCTGTCTTTCATTGATACTAAATATGCAGTCCAGACTAGTGTTTTGTCGAAAAGGTGGATTGATATTTGGAAATCTCTACCCTTCCAGAATTTCAATAGGAATTCGTTTTCCCATGAGAAAGCTGACAAGTTCATTGATTTTGTTTACATGGTATTCCTATATCGTGATGACACCAAAAGTTCAGTCTGTATGTGGGTTGGGAGGACTCTGCAGTACGATGATAATGAATGTTAATAGATGGAGCCTAAATGCGGTCAAGTATAATGTTCAGGAAACAAGTATAGTAATCGATGAATTGCTTTATTCGCCATATGAAATTCCTCGAAGACTCCTGAATTGTAAGTCACTGAGAAAGCTGGTACTAAAAGTGTTAAGTGAAGCCTTTGCAGATGTCATTCTACCAAGATCAATGAATTTACCTCAGCTTAAAGTACTAACTTTATATGGATTATCAATCTCCAAAGAAGAATTATTTAATGGACTCTTATCTAATTGTCCAGTTCTTGAAACTTTAGAGATAGTTGATTGCGTTATGGAAATTAATAATCGGATTCCTTCGATTATTGATTCTGTCAGCCTTAAGAAGTTTACGTACAGTTGTTGGCTAATTGATGAAATGGATCACAGTATCAAGTTATGCGCTCCAAATTTGAAAATCTTCAATTGGACATCTTTCTTGGTACAAGATTTTTCTTTAGAAAAACTGTTCTTCACTATTTGAGGTAGTTTTACGCTGGAAACCAGAAGAAGATGGGGATACAGAAGCATATTCAAGTCTCACTTCGGAGGACAAAGAAGTGTGTGTTAAACGTATGATGCAATTTCTTGGAGCGGTTAATATGGTGAAAACAATGAAATTATCATCTGGATTGCTTGAGGTATAGGTGCTTCCTCTCTTCCTTGAATCAAACATCTTTACATATATGTAGAAGTGATTAAATATATTTTGAATGGTTTAAGTGATTAAGAAATTTCTTTTGTTTCTCAAGGTCCTCTCACGAGTTCCTGACTTATCAGACTGTCAACCACCTCACTTATGTAATCTACAATATTTGACGCTGGAAATGTGGCCTGCAAGAGGTTTCTTGCGGGCTATAGCTTTCTTACTCGGTATTTCTCCTAAAATAGTTGAGATTTACCTTGAGTCGAAGGAGGTAACGTTTAACTAAGCTCTCCGTTTCATTATTTGCTACATCTAAGTTTTTCATGTATCTCATTTGGCGACATTTTTTTGTTGTATACTAATGTTGGAAAATCTGAGTGTTTATTTATTTATTTTGTACTATTATCTTTGTCACTAAGTGACGTATCAGTTGTTGGGATTGTTTGGATGTAGTCAAATTTAGCCGACGTTGGAGATAACCGGGAGGAAGCAGGATTGACATTGCCAGGAATGTTGTCTCACCTCAAGTCTGTCCAGATTGAAGAAGTGGTAGGATGTGATGCTGAGCTCAAAATTCTGAGTTTTTTGTTGAAAAATGCGATGGTTTTGAAGAAAGTTGCTCTATTTCTTCGTTCTGGTGTTGGCTCACCTGATAGAGTGGAACAAGTTAAGCAATTCAAGGATAAGCTAAGAGCAGTTCCTACAGCTTCTTCAAGTATCGAGCTGGTGTTTCATTAAAGCTTAGTAGGTGACGATGGGAGCTTTACTAGAGCCTGCAACCAAAAGTAGTCAGACGAAAGTTCTTAAATAGAGTTAACTAACTACAGATGCTTCTACACTCGGTCCAGAAGTAAGACTTGCAACAGGTGCATTGTGAGCAAGATTTCCCTTGCCAAATGGTGTTTCCTCCTTTTGTTTTTGCGGTATGTTTTCTTCCATGAAAATAATTACTCAAAGGACTTGGTTAAATGTTATCATGGCTGTGCTTTAATGCCTAATTACATTATTTTTTTTGTTTACATTGGCTCTCCATATGCATAGCCATATAGGTTGGATGATTTTTATGAACTGTTAATGCCCCACGGAAGTCTGACTAATATGTGTCCAAACAGAGATTTTCCATGGATCCTTTCTAGCCTTCTTCTGCGTGAACGTGCTAAAATCTTGCTAAGCTTTAAATTGTTTGTGAAAGATTCACTTGGTAGAAGATGAAAAAGGAAATTGGTGTCTAAAAAGTTTGTGTAAAACTACTTATTGATGGTTATTGTGTCAGGCCTTGTTAATCATCTGATTTCGACTTATGTTTCACAAGTAATTCATAATCAACAACATTGTTTGGAATATGTGTTTGAATGTATATAACACAGACTGTTGTGCCTGGGAAGTTCGAAAATTTATGTATATAACTCAGACTGTTGTGCCTGGGATGTTCGAAAATTTCGTAGTGATGCTCTCAAGAACAGAATTAGCCTTTTTTAAAAGCAATTGATGTCATTCAAGAACAAGATATTTATTATGCACTCATACTTGCTACTAATTCAAGTCTGTGGCCGCTTGTTTTTGTGTCAACACGGACTGTTTTGTTAATAATTTATAAAGGAGATACCGGTATTAGGAGGGGGATACCAACCCACTTACCCAGTGATCAAGATTATTTTGTTTTGTATTGGTTGGTATCACCTCGCAATTACTGGTATCCCCTTTATCAATTTTTTTTTTTTTGGCAATGAAATGCAAATTAGTAAAGTCATATTCAATAGCAAACTTTGAGAAGAGTAGCAGCACAAAAACACATCTCCAATAGTCCTCTCAATGGTACTCAAACCTAGACTGACACATTTCTCTTTTTCATTTCTTTTTTCCTTTCTTTTTTGCAAAATTTGCTTGCGCCTGCTCTTGTTCTTTCTTAGTGATGTTTGTCGTGCCGGATGCGTCGTACTAAATTGCAAAAACAGTGAATGCAATTGCCTGTTTTAATTTGTTTCAAATATTCATGTTAACATCCATTTTGCACAAAATCAAGCTTAATAAAGAGTTGGTTAGCTTTTGCAGTGATTAGGAAGTGTGAGGATTGTATCAACTAGTTTTTCTTGGAAAAAATCCTTGATTTTCTTACACTTCTCAGATTTATGTTGTTTAGATTGTGATTCCTGGCGGTGATTAGAAAGAGAGAGGGCTCCAGTGGGGTACCATAAGATTGAATCTCTTCGATTTCATGATTAAGAGAAGATTAGAATATGTGCCATCTTTTGAATCATAGTAGTGCAAATTGGTCTTCCCTGTAGCAATCATGTATGTAAATCTGTGGTTCAAAGGTAAGGTATCTTTTTGAATATCTATTCTCCTCTTTTGTTATGATATCAGATTGCTTTTTATCTTCCCACAGTGATTGAGTCAAAATTACACTTGGTATGAGCCTATTGTTATATCTATAGTGTGTACTAAATTTGTTAATATTTGCGTTCATTGGGTTAATTAACTCTGAATTCATTTGCAATTGTTATTACTGGTTAGTTTTATCAATTGGTAGCAGCAAGAAAACCATTTGCGATGTTTGTATACCAACTGCATCTCATATTTGTGATGAATGCATTTTTGTTAAGTGAGATAGGGGAGGGACTCACGGTGTAACATCCAGCCCCTGCTAGTCCTGTGGGGTGGGGGTCAATTTCCTCCTCTCAGAATTAGCAAGGTCTGGATTTTTTAACTATGGGTTCCTTTCATGTTTCACGGACAAACTGAAGCCCAGTCAAGGTTAGTCTAGCAGGATTGTTTGGATTATTGACAGGAGGGGAATTAGATGGTACCTTTGTCCCTTTACCTTTTTGTCGATTTGACCTGTTCAATGTCTTTGTGGTTGTGTCTGTTCTGATTTGGCTATGTTCGATTCAAATTTATGATTAGTTAGTTGGGTTGAGTATATGATGAAGTTTGCACTGGGCTGTGAGCAGAAATTCTGTGCTAACTGATCAATATGCGGCCTAGAAAGCCAGTTCTGATACTTAACCATAACTAGTTTCATAAATTTAATAATTTTCCTAGAGAAAATATTTGTATCTTGACGAGTCAAAAAAAATAAAAGTTGTATTCGGATCCAGAATTAGGAAATTTCTTCTGTGTTTGTGTTACACTTTGGTTATGTTTGAGGTTATTTTTTGAAGGAGCAAAACCTGGGTTCTTTAGTTAACAAGAAGTTTTGACATCCTTTGTTGCTTGATTCATTTGGTTAATTGAGTCTGAATTCCTTTGCAGTTGTTATTACTGGTTAGTATTATTAATACGTAACAGCAAGACAATAATTTTGAATGTTTGTCTACCAATTCCATCTCATATTTGTGATGAATGCATTTTGATTAAGTTTTGTAGTCTTTTTTTGTGTCTTTCTTTTCTTTGGATTTTGGATATTTTTTTATTAAGAGGAAAATGACATCCAACCACGGTTTTTATCTTAAGTGAGATAGGGAAGGGGCTCAAGGTGTAACATCCAGCCCCTATTAGTCTTGTGAGGTGGGGGAGGTCAATCTCCTCCTCCTCAGGATTAGCAAGGTCTGGATTTTTTAACTATGGATTCCTTTCATTTTTCACGGACAAACTGAAAGTCCAATCAAGGTTAGTTTAGCAGGATTGTTTTGACTTGTTCAATGTCTTTGTGGTTGTAGCTCTTCTGATTTGGCTAGGTTTGATCCAAATTTAGATTTCGTTAGTTGGGTTGAGTATATGATGAAGTTTGCACTGGGCTCTGAGCAGAAATTCTGTGCTAATTGATCGATATGCGGCCTCGAAAGCCAGTTCTGATACTTAACCATAACTAGTTTCAATAGATTTAATAATTTTCCTAGAGAAAATATTTGTATCGTGACGAGTCCAAAAAAAGTTGTATTCGGATCCAGAATTAGGAAATTTCTTTTGTGTCTGTGTTACACTTTGGTTATGTTTGAGGTTATTTTTTAAAGGAGCAAAACCTGGGTTCTTTAGTTAACAAGAAGTTTTGACATCCTTTGTTGCTTGATTCATTTGGTTAATTAAGTCTAAATTCCTTTGCAGTTGTTATTACTGGTTATTATTATCAATTCGTAGCAGCAAGACAATAATTTCGAATGTTTGTCTACCAATTCCGTCTCATATTTGTGATGAATGCATTTTTATTAAGATTTGTAGTCATTTTTTGTGTCTCTTTTTTCTTTTGATGGATGGATGGGATTTTGGATATTTTTTGATTAGGAAAATGATATCCCAACCATGGTTTATCCTAAGTGAGATAGGGAAGGGACTCACGGTGTAACATCCAGCCCCTGTTAGTCTTGGGGGGTGGGGGAGGTCAATTTCCTCCTCAGGATTAACAAGGTCTGGATCTTTTGACTATGGGTTCCTTTCATGTTTCACGAAACTTAAGTCCAGACAAGGTTAGTCTAGCAGGATTGTCTGGATGATTTGACCGGAGGAGGGGAATTCGATGGTAGGGGAGTGTCTGAACTTCTTAGGATTAAGTCGGGCTGGCTGGTTTTTGGGTCGTGGGATTGGAAAGGATCTCTATCCAAACTGTCAGAAAACCGGCCTCCCCTGAGAAATACGGCAGCAGGATTGTTTGGAGAAATACGGCAGCAGGATTTTTTTGGATGGCTAATAGGGGTTGTAATGAATTTTTTGGAAAAGATTTTGTTATAATGTGAGTTTAAGATGGCTTTTAAGACTGGTTTGTTGTAGACTTTTTTACAATTTACCTTTCGTTGATTTGACTTGTTTAATGTCTTTGTAGTTGTGTTGTCTCTGTTCTAATTTGGTTAGGTTTGATTTACATTTAGGATTAGTTAGTTGGGTTGAGTATATGACGAAGTTTGCACTGGGCTCTGAGCAGAAGTTCTGCGTTAATCGATCGATATGCGGCCTAGAAAGCGAGTTCTGATACTTAACCACAACTAGTTTTAATAAATTTCATTCATTGGGTTAATTAAGTCCAGAATTAGGTCTGAGTTACAGTTTGGTTATGTTTGAGGTTATTTTTTGAAGAAGCAAAACCTGGGTTCTTTATTTAACAAACATCCGGCAATTGGGATATGCTCAACATCATCCTTCAAGGGGTAGCTTTGCACTGGCATGCTGATAATTCGCAGTAGAAAACTTGCAGCATAGTGTAAGTAAATAAAACAAAAGGCATAGATAAACATACATAACTGAATGCTAGAGTACTAAATTTGTTGCTTGATCAAATATTTGCATTCATTGGGTTAATCTAGTCTGAATTCCTTTGCAGTCGTTATTACAGGTTAGTTTTATCAATTGGTAGCAGCAAGACAACAACCATTTGGGATGTTTGTCTACCAACTCCATCTTATATTTGTGATGAATGCACTTTTATTGAGTTTTGCAGTCTATTTTGTGTGTCTCTTTTCATTTGATGGATGAATAGGATTTTGGATATTTAAAGACTGGTTTTGTTGTGGAGTTTTTTGCAAGGCATAGGTACACAGCTTATAAGAAAGATAATACTGAAAGAAGAAAAACATTTTTCTGAGTATCCTGATAAAACAAATTACATTTTCGTTGATTTGACCTGTTCAATGTCTTTGTGGTCGTGTGTTCTGATTCGGCTAGGTTTGATTCAAATTTGTGATTAGTTAGTTGGGTTGAGTATATGATGAAGTTTGCACCGGGGTCTGAGCAGAAATTCTGCGCTAACTGATCGATATGCGGCCTAGAAAGCCAGTTCTGATACAGTGATACTCAACCATAGCTATATATATATACTATGCGGTGTATTTTTATATGGGCATCATCATTTCTGCGTGCAATGTACTCTTTTCTAGGTAATAGACGCATTTCACATTTACATTTCCTGCGTACTAATATTTGAATGAGTTTATCACATTCACATCACGTTATGTTCCTGATTCCTATGGTTGACACTTATCAACCACAGATTACCTGTTAAAAATGTTGTTCTCATGGATCTATCATTTGTTGTCATGTCATGAATGCCATTTTTTGAAAATTTGAAGACTGTCGATAGAGAGTAGTTCACGCATTAAACACCAGGTTGTCTCCTTTTTGGGGATTTGGTTAGAAATGGGGTTTATTAATTTTAGAACTAACATTGGATGCATTACAACTAAGTTTCGTAGAGTATATATTTGTATTCAGATCCAGAATTAGGGGATTTCTTCTATGACTGTGTTACAGTTTGGTTATGTGTGAGGTTAGTTTTTTTTGGAGCAAAACCTGGGTTCTTTGGTTTTACATCCTGCTGATAAACCCAGTGGCAGTAGAAAACTTGCAGCATCTTCAAGAGGTTTGAGTATTTCCAAGAGGTTGACTGTATTAGTAAATTTAATTTGAGATGTACAACACATATTTCTTGCTTTTCCAGATAAACATTTTTATAAGCACCGTGCTGGGATTCTAAAACATGTTGAACTGAGAGAAATTAAATACTGCAATAAGCATACTGGTCAAATCTTTTCTAGTGAAATCTCTCGAGTAAAACTGTATTTTCACCTCCGTATCTTGCTCATGAAATGTAGCAACAGCTTGTATCAGCTCGGCCATGACGGTTTCAGGAATACCATGACTCAACAATTGAAAGAAACCCCAACACGCTGATGCAGGCCGAATTTCATTTGCATTCTCCTTTCTTCGATGCTGCAAATCATCTCGGTATGTATACACTTTTGGATCTAAATTGTAAAAGTTTGAGTATTGTTTAAATTACTTCCTCTCAGTTGTTTGTGGAAATGCCCCAGTGAAAGTTTGAGTTGAAGGATGATGGATTGGTCTAAATTGTATTAGCATCCTGTTCCTTATTTAGTCAAGACAAATTGTTTGTACAGAAATTAAATTGATGAATGCCGCTGAGTAGACCTTAAGTCACCCTCAATGATGTTAACTACGTCTTTTGGATTTTGCTTTTTGTCTCCAAAAAACAATTAGCATCTTGCCTTCCATATATTCCATGTTACGATACCACATACTGCCGTCCAGTCAATTGCTTGTGCGTTTTACTTTCCAGTAAATCTATTTTTGTTGCTTTTTCCATTTCTTGGCTTACTTCATTAAGTCTAACCTTGAGCCTGAACATTGGAGAGAAATGTCAAGGATTGATCTCTTCTACCTTTTATGCTTTCCAGCAAGAATTTTATTAAACTCACTTCTCATTGCTCATGCAAAGCCCGCACCAATGTAGTAGTGCATGATAAGCTCATTCCTGGCGTGGATGTGCTGCTTTTTAGTTTTCAATCCCAATTTACAGCATTGGAGAAGTAAAATATGAAAACGAGGTATCACCGGCTTTAGCAATGTAAATTAAAGATGAGTATTATACTCGATGGAAACAATGGCCAATTATTTTAAGGAAATATGGACGGATGCAACACACTAAACTAATAGGTAAAATGAACATTAAGACAACCATGAAAACAAAATAAGACTTGATTGAATCTCATCCTCAAGTGTGAGGTGAGCCACCCTTCTTAAGGATCAGAGCAACTGAGTTAGAAACGCACCTCTAGAATTGAATCGATCACAAAAAATGAGCAGCTTTGGAAGTTCACTTATAGTTCCTTCCGTTCAAGAGTTGGTTAGAAAAGAGATAACTGAAATCCCAGACCGATATATCCGTACAAGCTGCAGTAGCATTAGTCTTGATCATGAAATTAATCACAGTGACTCCGCTGCTCACATAATACCTGTGATCAACATTGAGAGCCTTCTTTCTGGAGAGTCAATATTGGCTGATAATGAATTAGAGAAACTTCACTCTGCCTGCAAAGACTGGGGCTTTTTTCAGGTAATACTGTTGGCGGATTCATGTACTTACTTATACTAGAATATATCTTCCATAGTATCATGAAAACACCGTTGACCTGGCATATAGAGATGCACACATTGTAAAACTGCCAGGTAAGGAAATACTCATCATCCTGAGCTTTTATGTCTGTCCTATGTTGTTGTTTTATGCACAGGTGGTAGATCATGGAGTTAGCACCTCAACAATTGAGAAAATAAAGTTGGAAATACATAACTTCTTTGAACTCCCACTAGAGGAGAAAAAGAAGCTATGGCAGAAACCAGGGGATTTTGAGGGATTTGGGCAGCTCTTTGTTGTTTCAGATGAGCAGAAACTTGATTGGTCTGACATGTTCGGTATAACCACGCTACCAACTATAATGAGAAAGCCTCATATATTCGCAGGAGTTCCGTTACCTTTAAGGTATACGCAGTTTGACCTTTGTAATTTGCCATTCAAGCACATATGCATGGGTGAATCTGCAATGTCCTGCTTGTGCCACAGTTGAGGTTGTTCTAGTTTGTCCAACCTTAATTCTATTTGGTTGTGTTTTTCTGGTTGTAGGGAGGCTTTGGAAGAGTACGCTCTAGGATTAAAAAATCTGACCATAAATATATTAGAAAAAATGGCTAAAGCTCTAGAGATGGATTCTGATGAGATGAGAGATTTATTTAGTGAATGTTATCAAGCGATGAGGTTGAATTACTATCCTCCTTGTCCTAAAGCTGAGCAGGTCTTAGGTTTCTCACCACACTCTGATGGGGATGCTTTGACGATTGTACTTCAGCTTAATGAAACAGAAGGCCTTCAGATCCGTAAAGATGGAAAATGGCTGCCAGTAAAACCTATCCATAATGCTTTTGTAGTCAATATCGGCGACATGATGGAGGTAACCCAATACTCTTACTTTATCAGACCTTTTATTTGCATCAATAAATTTGACTAGAAATTTGGTTTGCAAGCATAACGTGTTTCATTTCTCATACCCATTGGTTTGGCAGATTATGAGCAATGGTGTTTACCGCAGTATCGAGCACAGGGCAGTTGTAAATCCAACAAAAGAGAGGCTTTCGGTTGCTGCATTCCACTCAATCAATTTAGATGCAGAGATAGGCCCTGCACATAGCTTGATAAATCCACCACATAAACCAGCATTATTCCGAAGAGAGACGGGGGAGACGTACTTGAAGAACTTCTTTGCACGGAAACTTGATGGAAAGTCATACCTGGATTCTATGAGTATTAAAAACGAACGTGCAAATCAGTCCACTTGATTATTGTCAGTGTTCTTGGTATTCATTTGGGGCGGTGGCGCAGTTGGCTAGCGCGTAGGTCTCATAGCTATATAGAGTGATCCTGAGGTCGAGAGTTCGAGCCTCTCTCGCCCCAATCTTTTTTTTCTCAAGTTCGATGAAGATTTCAGGCATGTTTTTTTTTTTTTTGGTTGTAAAAAACAAAGTTGTGAACAACATGAATCTGGTACCTTTCAAGTAAAATAGGTAGAGCTAAAACATACTGTATTCTTAGGATTCGAAGTTCTGAACTGGGGTTTAGCACAAGTTCTTGTCATAATTATATCAGACTTAAAACCTCACATTTTATTTAGCAATGAAGAGAAGTTACAAGAACTGATCACAAGCTACAAGCTGTTATTGATTGGTTCAACGACTCTAGTGACATTTAACCAACTAACGAGGTTTATAACGAGCGACCAATACATCACGACTTCGTAAGTTTTCTTCCTTAAACCTTTCGAAACATGCCTGCAAACGGGTACAAGTTTCAAATATCTTGGTCCCAAATGCCATTTCTACGAATCCGATGTTATGTCCTCCAAAAAATTTCTTGTCACGAAGTCCGTGTACTTGGATGGTTTTCATTATTTCCATGATTTTTGTAGTTGCAGGAAATCCTACAACCACACTCAAGTAAATCTATGAACCTAATTCAAGACATCATAAAAAGAACTCTAAATCATTTTATTAAAAGATAGAACAAATACAAAAGAGATGAAGAGAAACCCTAACTTGGAGAACAAAACAACTTTCTCTCTCCTAAAATTCTTATCTTAGCTCTCAAAAAGATCTCCCTCTTTACAATGGCTTCTTGTCCCTTTTATGGGGGTTACATAGTGGAGGACAGCTAATAAAGCCCTTATTTTCGGATCTGGAGCGCGTCAACTTCGCCCTGATTTCTATATAACCGCGCTGATCTTTTAACTACCGCGTTGTTCTCCATACTTTTGGTGTGACTTGGTGACGTCATCCTGTTCGTCAACAGAAATATACTTCATGCGTTATATCCGCCTGTTATTAAATGGACTTCTTCGCGCTATTGATAGTTGTGCGGTATTTTGTATCTACATTTTGCCTCTTCTCGAAACGTTCTTTCGGAGGAAAAGGCGGTAAGAGAAGTCGTACGACCTTATTTCTCGGCACCAACTCATTTATTCCCATTCTTTTTGCCAACATTCTTCCTGAATTTACGGGTAACCGTCTACGGGTGTTGACTTCTGCCTTTTAACTGACCCGTTTCACTATTTGACCGGCTGTCTCTTTCTCAACAATCTCCCTATTTAATAACTATAGTGAGGAAACAATTTTCTTTCCTTCCTTTTCCTCTTTTCCTGTGAATTTTCATCATCTTCATCTTCTCCGAGTTTATTTCTTCTCAGAATCTTCATTTGTGTCAATCTTTTCTTGGCTTCATGGATTCAACTGCCAGGTTAGTTTGTTATTCCATTGCTATGTTTTTCTTCTTTGATTTTCAATCGCCATTGTTGTTCTGCTGATGTTCTTTTGCTACTGGTTTTTCTTCGTATTCCCATACTGCTTTGATTTCAGCAAGGATTCTTCATATGGTGATCTGATCTTCAAGGTACCGAACCCTAATTCTTCTTCGAGTTCTAAGAGTAACGAGTCTCATAAGAAGAAGCCTTCGCGCAACAAGGTAGTAAGAAATACCTTTTTACCTAATTTTTTTTTTTCGCTTTTTAGAGAAAAAACAATATTGTTGCCTCTGTTTCTTATCTGTCTTGTTTGTGGGAAGGATTCTGAGGGAGAACCTAATCGTGAAAAGAAGAAGGTCAAGAAACTACGCTCCATTCCCAAAATTGATACAACCATTGACTTGCCAGTGCTTGATTATAAGCTTCGTCCTCACCCGTTGCGTCACGCTTCATTGTCGTCCACTGAAGTTAATGTTGCATTTGCCGCGTCTGGCCCTTCCGTTGAGCTACAGAAGGTCTCTTCTAGTAAAATATCAACATTCCCGCGAAGGATATTACCGCATCAATTCCTGAGAATGTTACCGCGTCTATAATGGATACTACCTTTTCTTCTTCTGAGAATGTTACCACCCCTATGGAGGGCACCGCTACTTTGTTTCTTAAGGATGCTACCACTACTTCTTCCATGGGTGATGTTGTAGTTACTCCTCCTCTTATCATGGTTATTCCCTCTTCCTTGGATACCCCTTCTGCTGATCAGTGCGTTTTGAGAGGGTCGACTCTGGAACTACGTTGCTGCTGGATATTATCAATGCCGCCCGTTCATCCAATTGTGATCCTTATCAAGTTCAAGTTTGTGATGCCCTTGCTAAATTATTATGTGAACCTTTTCTAGACAAGTCTACTAGGGGTGAGATTTTCTCCCTGTTAGATCCAAGCTTTAATCTTGCTTTTGATCGTCTGGTATGTGTTCTTCCATTTACACTTTTGACTTATGTTATTTTACCGCTCATTTATATTGTGTACTACTTATTCTCTAGGACTCTCGTCGTCGCCTGATCCAAACTAAGGGTTTTTCTGAATCGAGCAATACTATCCGAGAGCTTTCTCAACAAATTACTAAGTTAAAGGTGCATCTTTTAGTTGAATCTGTTGTGTCTGACAATCTTCGCAAGAAAAATCAAGAACTCAGAGGTATGCTCCTCTTTCTAATAATTACTTTTGCATTGTTGCACTTTTGTTTATTCTTTGAATTTTTTCGCACCCATGTAAAGGATTAAACCAGAGGCGTGTCATGGAGAGGTTTAGTTATTAACATTCTGCTGAAGATGCCCGTGCTGATAATGAGAAGTTGCAGAATCAATTGGACCAGCTAATTAGTAATCATTCGTATTTGTTTGACCAAATCGATAATTTAAAGAACGAAAACCTTTATATATGTAACCAATACGATTTCCTGGGTTCCCAAATATCCAATCTTTCAGGATTATTATATATCTCTGATCTAAGAAATCGAACTCTATCAGATGAAAATCGAACCCTTGCTGAAGAGAACCGGTCTTTTATGAATGAGAACGCAAAGTTTACGCGTAACTATCTCAATATAGTTAATATCGGATACCGGTTTGTCTCGGCGGAGCACCGGTACACTGGTATGACATTGTATCGGGGAGATTTCGGTACCAAATATCGGTGTAATATTGATTATATATTTTACACCTGTTGGTACATATATATCCCAATTTTATATGCCTATGCCTATTAATATTTCCGGAATTTACATCTCAAAAAATAAATATGCCCATTAATACTCATATTTCCAGGATTTACACCTCAAACAAAAAAGTTAAGAGGATAAACAATAAGTTAAATCCAAAATCTTAAAGCTTGCATCCACGTGTAATTAAAGAAAGAAAAAAAGAAAAAAAAAGCTTCATATTGTTCGTTCTTATCAACACTTTTCTCCCTAGCTTTCTCTTTCCCTCTTTCAGAAAATTTTTTCAGGAAAAACTCACGCTCCACCATACTCCATTGTCCACTATCACCCATAACTAGCAACATATCGTGACTCTGGAGTCTTAACAAAAATTCAAATAATCATTAATTTAATCGATCACCTAAGATATGAAGCAACTTTTGATCATTTCAATTTTCACCGTCAACTGATAAAGCACCTCCAGATTTGAAGTTTTGTGCTGGTATCTAGAGAAAACATAAGATGGGTTTGTGTATAATCAGTGAATGATGATCTTTTTATCTCATCAGAGATTAGTTTGATGATATTTATTCTTCTCTTTGTTATCTAACCAAAACGGAATTTCGGACGATTTTTAACCGATCAGACCGGTTTTAACCGAGACAGCCGATATTTTTCGTAGAATCTCGTCTCGGCGATATCTAGTTATCGTCTCGCTCCACTAGCGAGACCGGAATAATCGGCGATATCTCGGCCGAGATGACCGAGATCGACTACACTGAACTATCTAGATCTTAAGAAGACCTGTACTTATCAGGAAGAATCTCTTCGCATCTTGAAAAACCAACATGATGAAGAAGTGAAGAGATTAACCTTAGAGAATGAAAAAATAATTCAGAGTAAAATAAACGTGACTGTGAATATGAACCAACTCCGAGATCAGCACAAACAGTTAAAGAATTTTTATGATAATTTAGCAAAGGAGAATGCCTCTCTTTCCAAGGATGAAAAAAGGATTCGATCCCGTCTTCAAGGTTTGGTTGGTGATGACTTTGATAAGTATATGGAAGATATGAAAAATAGTGGTCTTTCCTTATCCCATCATTTCGCTTCTCAGTGGGAAGGTAGTCGAATTGAGCTGACTGCCTCGGTTTTTATTTACTTGTAATTTGCTTACTTGTTTCTATTTTACCGCCCTTGTTTTATTCGTAAATCTTTCTATTTTTGTGGCGTCTGAGAAAGCATGTCAGTCAGTCTACCATCCAGAAGTTAAGGTCTGATCTTTCAAAGGCGCGAAAAGAACGCGGCAAGCTTTCCGTTACACTTTCATCTTCTCGAGACAAGTAGAATAAGAGATGTTTGTATCTTGAAAGATTAATGAAAGTTTCTGTGGAGAATGTCAAGAAAAATGTTGCACGTGATCTTTTTGTCAAGTCTAAGATTCTTGCTGATCAAGTCTGCCTCACTCATTCACTTCCTTTGGTGGAGGTGGAGCCTCTTGAAGTTCCTGCTGACGAAGAGCTTCCTGAACCTGATAGTGATTATTTTGATGAGAGTGATGATGATATGGAACTCCTTTTTCAAGAAAATAAGCCCAGGGAAATACAGATAGTGAACTCTCCAAAGGGGAACATGAAGTTGATGGTGAATTCACCAAGGACCCCAATCTTGATCTGAGATTAATGTTGAAGTTCCCGCACCAAATCAAGATGTTCCACAAAATGATCTTTAATTCCTTTTCTTTCTCTACCTTTTGTGTAACTAGACGTTCCGAAGCTTGTGGAGCACGACTTCTGTTTACCTGTTCTTAGCTACAGATTAAAGAGACATGTTTTTGTTTTCTATGTTTTTATACATTTATTGCCTTTCTGATATATTTTATTATCCATTTGTCTTACTTTTCGGAAAAGGCGAATAACACCTCTTCTAAGTAATTTATTCCCATACTTGCCTCTGTTTTTCGGCTGTGAAGACAACAATGAATTTACAATTATCCTTAGTGGGCGGTAATTACGCCTTCTTATGAAATTTTAAATGCATACCTGCCTCCGTTATATGATCTTTATTTGTCTATCTTACTTCATGCTGTGTGCGTTCTTCTGCAAAAATAATTAACGTTTTGTTTAAATAGGTCTAAGGGTTTTTTGTTGAGGTCTTATTGTGCCTCCCTAAGTAGAGGTCTTAATCAGCCTCCCCCTGTTAATAAAACTTATCCTTGCCCCAGGGTATTTTTATTGGTCGGGCGGCAAAATCGCAGACGGTCATTACCCTTTCAAGTAATAACCCATTGATTTTGCTCTATCATCTTTTCGTATTTTTGTCTCTGCAAGATATGTTTACGCGCCAATACGACAAGCCTATTTACTCCCGTGAGTAAGAGTTATAATATTGACGTCTTAGACACAATTCAGCTCCTTAATGGAGGGTGACGTCCTTATATTCCTCCTGATTTCCTCAATTCTCCATGACTCAGGTTTCAGGGTTGGTATGGCTTTCCCCCAAGTCAGGCATTACTAGGTTTTCCCCAATTATGACGCGCGTTAGGGATTATTTATCTTGCCTCTTGCATTTATGTAAATTAGGGTGCACACCATAATTGGATGCCTAGCCTCCCTAGTTAGAGGTTTTGAATTTTATTGCCTCCTATTGAGGTATTATTATGAGGTCTTATTTTTGCCTCGTTCTTTTACTTCTTAATTATATTTGATATCTGATAAAAATGAGATTTCTTCAATTTTATTCATATTGTCATTAATACATTATTGCCGCCTTTCTTCTTCATTAAATGTGCGTACATATTGCTTTCTTCGCACTCTCCTTTTTAAGGATGATATTTCTTTAAGTAGATTCCATTCCATAGATGATCGAGCTTGCGTCCTACGTCTCTTCCTTCACTATCCATTAAATCATACGCTCCAGTTCCAACAATTCTATATATAATGTACGGTCCATCCCATGTCTTCTCCAGTTTCCCGTCTCCTCCCTTCTGGTAAGGCGTTATTTCTCTTAATACTAACTATCTTGATTGGAACTCTCTTTTCTTGACGCGCTTGTTATACTCACGAGATAATTTGTTATGGATGTTATAGGGCAACTTCTCTGTTTTCTTCTAAATCATCAAGCTTTGCTAAAATCAAATTTGTGTTCAAGTTCTTTTCCCATGCTTTTGTCTTTGTTGTCAGTATGATGACTTCAGTTGGATTACCGCCTCCACTCTATATGTTAAACATAAAGGTGACATTCTTGTAGCTTCTCTTCTTGTTGTTCTATACGTCCATGAAGCATTATGTATCTTCTCACACCATCCTTTGTTATACCCTTCCAACTTCTTCTTCAATGTATCCGCGAGTGTTTTATTTGTCTCCTCCGCCTGCCCATTGCTTTGTGGGTACATGGGAGTTGATTTTACACTCTGGATTTTGAACGTGTTAAATAGCATCTCTATATTTTCGCCCTCAAATTGTTTTCCATTATCAGATACTATTTGTGCTGGAATCCCAAACCTGCAGATGATATTCTCAGATATGAAAGTGAATATATCACGATCTCTGGTATGTTGGGTTTCTTTCGCCTCCACCCATTTTGTGAAGTAATCTGTCGCCATTCTCAAATACATTCTTTGCCCTATTCATGGTATGAATGGCCCTACAATGTCCAAGCCCTATTTTGGGAAGGTCCATACACTTGTTGATGAGTTTAGTGTCGCCCCTGGTGCATGTATTCTTTTTCCATGACGTTGGCATTCTTCACACCTCCTAGATACTTCCTTTGCGTCTTCATGCATATATGGCCAGTAGTATCCTTGGATCTTTGTTTTTGAAAGCCAGTGATCTTCCTCCGCTATGGTTCCCCGCGTTTCCATAGTGTATGGCATTTAGTATCTCCATTCCATCATTCCGCGTAAAGCATCTGAGTGATGTCCCAAGAAAAGATTTTCTATATATGACGCCCTCTCTTAATTCGTAACTTGTCGCCCTGTTCTTAAGCTTATGCACTTATAATCTGTTTCTTGTACCTCGCCCTTTTCCAGATAGGTGCGAAGTTGTGTTCTCTAGTACACCCTGCTTCATTTTGCCGCTCTTCTTGATTTTCCACAAGCATAACGTCTGTGTCTTCTTCATCTTTTTTGATTGATGGAAAAGAGAGCGGCTCTACCTTTATGTATCGCGTTGTCGGATCTACCAACATAGAGGAGACAAATGCTAACGCATATGCAAATCGATTGTCCTTCCTGCATATATGCCTCCAATCTATGCTTGGTATTTTTGTTGATAGTTCTGCGACTAGTTGTTTGTATTTTTGTAGAGAAGGTTCATTCGTGTTTTACCTTGTATTTGGCGTATTACCAAGGGAAGCCACAAGGTTAAGATCCAAAATTACTATTTTACCCTTTTTACTAAAATGATGATTCCTTCTTCGGCCAATATCCGATTAACGCGTTCGAGCATACCATATCACATAACTTTTCGAGAACTATCTAGTGGTACTATTTTCGTATCTAGATCGTTGTTAGATTAATTTCTAATCATTAAGGTTTATCTCTAATTAATCGAGTCATTAGCGGCTTAGTCGTATCTTGACTGGTCTAATAGCGTTGACGAGCTTGAGGGTCCTTACATTCTCCCCACCTTATTCATTTTCGTCCTCGAAAATCGAACCATCCTTTTAGTCTTCGAAACTCCCACCTTATAGAGAAATACTATCTCTCGACTAAATGTTAGTACTGCTCATACTTACAAATGCATGAAAATTAACTCATTTTAAATGAGTTCGAAACCATTATATACCAGAGATATTTTATAAAAGGGTCGTATCTTTATATCCTAATTAGGGTCTGGGTCCTAAAAGATGCCGTTGATGTATTAGGGTCGTAGACTAACCGGAGACTGTTAGAAAATTGTTAGTTGACCTCTTTATTTTGCTAAAAGCTTTGACTGTCAATTGGATAACGTTGACGGTTTGAGTATTTTCCATTAATCTAGGTTTCATCCCCTTCTCCGCTCCCATCTTCTTCCTTCCATCTGATGAATTTTCTTTATTCTTCCACAATTGGGTGCTACGTACATACTACATACACTTTAAGGGGATAATTTGTGGATCATGATGGAGAATTTAAACCACATGATCACTTTAATTGAACATGAAGATGGCGAAATAATTAACAGCTAAAAGGTATAATTTCTAGCCAGATTTGGTATTTCAATTCCATCAATTTATACAAGAGATTCACATGACTGTATTTTACATATTCTAAGAAAGTTCTCTGTACTTGATGTCAAGTCATTTAGTTGAGTTTTATAAAGTTGAGTTTTATTAACTTATAAATGTTTATTTCCTACAAGGGATTGTAACACCTCCCGTTGGATAATCAAACCAGTATTATTTCCATATTTGGTATAGAAGTTCTTGGATACAAATATGATTCCATTTGATATTGGAACTGCAAGTCGTTCTTTCCATCCCATCATTCTTTCTTTACAAAAATGATTGTTGAGGAATTTTTGAAGTCAAAGTGAAACCGATATAGTTTATAGATGTACACTTGATTCAACAATGTTAGAGGAAGACGTTTAAGATGTGAAAAGCTTTGTTAGTTTGGTTGTTTGAAATGTGTATAGAGGAGATGATGGACAGTAGATGAGACAACTAGTTAGGGTGTTAATCGGTGTCGATTAAGCAATTAGGTTCTGGGTGAAATTTTTATCCTCCTTAAGCTGTTTGATGAAATGTCTCTATAATTTGGTTAGGTATTTAACTTGGGTTAGGATATAATGTCATATGACTATTTTACAAGGATATTTCGGTAAATAATTCAGACGGTCAACCTTAGTCTACGACCCTAACGCATCAACTCCATGTTTTACGACCCAGACACTAATTTAACTATAAACACACGACCCTTTTATAAAATATCTCTATATACAAAACACAAATCTATATGTCTTTCTACAACTAATATTTACAATTTGTAGTTCTAGGTTTGGTAGACTAACTTCTGTTTTAATAGACTATTGGTTCTAAGTACATTGGAAGATACTCTTTCATAAAGGCTCTATATGGATCTGTAATTTATCAATCAAAATTATCAACCTCAAGTATACTATTTTAAACATTAATAAATAAATAGGACTAAGTTCTTCACACTAATTTTTCTATCTCAATAATTGGATAGGTTTACGTATAAGTCAAGGTACTCAATAAGTTGCTATGTGATTTTTTTTTTGATCTATCAAATATACTCCCTCCGTCCAAGTTTACTTGCTTAGTTTGGACTTTGCAAAAATTTGAAAGAAATTCAAATTACTTCCACATCCACCATCGATCTTTAAAATTGTTTGTTCAATATACTAGTTTTCATATCATAGTTTTTTTTTCTTTCTTGATAAAAAGAAAATTTTAATAGGAAATATACCAATAGTTTTGGTACAAATTTGTTAAAAAAACACAATTTAGGCAAGTAAAGTTGGACGGAGGGAGTACTAATCTCACTAATTTTTCTAGTATCAGATTGTCTACATGTTCATACTTTTTAGACTAATTATTCTCTAAGTTCTATTAGCTTTGCAAAAATAAGATAATTGGTTTACCCTACAGTTTTTACTTCAAAAAAGTACATACAATCAAACTAACAAATCAAACAACCAAATAAATCGTTTATTTATTGATAGCCTTTAGTGAATTAAGATTTATCTCACAACCCAAACCAGTTCTAAACAAATCTAATTATCTTCCTGACACTGGCTATTCTTAGTGTCACCCATGTAAGATCTGATAGTGAGCTCTGATACCAACATGTGACGCCCCAACATAATCACCTTCTTAGCTAATAGGATTACAACCTAATTGAAGTATCAAACCTATTTTACTGATCTTAAGAAACTCAGTTGCATAAGCTAATTCCAAAAACAAACCCATACACTTTGATATTATATAAATGAAGTACTCTCTTGTGACATGACTATATTAATGTGTTGTTTTAAAGAATAAATAAAGAATAAAGATATATAAAAGATTCATAACATATCTAATATCGCAAAAAGCTTTAAGCTACGATAATGGATATCTTCACGTGCACCATTTCTTCTGATTACTGAAACTAAAGTGGGAACGAGTGAGCACATCATCCCAAAGGGGTGCCCATTGGAAACATATAACCTATAAGTAATCACTAACATGCTTCACAGTTCTAAAAGATGATGAAATTAAAAGAGAATAATAGAAGAAAACAGGTAACACCTTTTACACACAACACGAAGCAGAAGATTTCTTCAACTCTTTTCCCCAGATATTGCGTCCATCGTGGAAATATCCGTGAAAGATCCATCACTGGATGGATCTACGAGAATAGAGTTAAACAACCTAAACTTATATTATCTTAACCTCGTCTCACTCAGTGGATAATAAGATGCTAGGAATAACTCCAGTCTCAAATGATAGCATGAATACAGGTACCGTAAGATATTATGTGGAATGCGTACACCTCATAAATCCATATGCCACCATCTAAGTCTATAATAAAATACGGTTTTGATTACTATGATCTGAACCCACACAGCAGGTTCACAAAAGGCCCAATCATTATTTGTAGGCCGAAGTCTCCAATAATGACCACATCCAGTCATGAACCTAGAATTTCTTCCCAAGTCAAGGTCATATTAACCCAGTCATACTACAAAGACTGAACAAACAAGTATGGTATGCACATAGCGACTTCCCCAAATAAACTATAGTATATATTGTTAGAGAATAGCTCGGTTGAACCCACCAAGCGTTGGTATGTCAAGTTTGGTTGTCATATTTTAGTGAACTAAAACTCATTTAAGAGTCGCTTGATTAAATGTACTAGAGTCAACTTCGTATAGGTTAGCTTAAAAGTATTAGGATATGAGACATTACAAGTATTGCGAAGACTTGAAGAAGTGAAGAAGTACAGAGCTACAACCACAACATCATCTTTCCAATTGAGGTTAGTAATATTTGACTTGAACTGTTTCTTTCCCTAGCTTATCTTTCAAGTGCATATTGAAAACAAAACTGCGAAGCATAAACACTCTAGATAGACATAGTATTAAGGAATTCAATACGGGGTTTATTGCTTAACCATTAAACTTTGTAGATAAGACATCAACAAAATCGTATGAATGTTATTTTGATTATGTATGGGTATGAGGTGAGGATTTCATCCTAGGAAACAATGTTGTTACATGTGTTTTAAGGAAGTAAGTTCATGAACTTTGTTTGTGAACCGAAAAGGAAATCGCCAGGCGTTATTGGGGCTGTTCTTCATTGCATATCTTATGAACGAGAAATATGTGTCAATAGTATAACCGCTCATTACTTATTTGTGTTCTTGGTAAAACTATTCACATGAGGCCTGACTTTTGTATTGGTATGACTTTTATTAGTGAAACCGATCTTAAGTAATCACCTGTTGGTATGATCGAGTTTATTTAGTTTGTAAGGCCTAACACTGGGTAAAGGGGAACCGATCCTAGTAAGAGGTGCAACACGTCACAAAGGGGAATCGATCCTTGTACGGGGTGCAGCAAGGTTTATAGAAGAAATGGGAACCGATCCTATGGACATGTGCAACACGTTTTTAGGCAAAGGGGAACCGATACTATGGACATGTGCAACACATATGAGTTAGATACCATATATATGTGGGGAACCGATCCTAGTACCTAGTCAAGCAAATTTTGGGAAGCTAGTGTGACTATGCACAATACTCACATGGAGGTAGAACCGAAACTTGTTTTGGTAGAACCGTTAAACCCATGATTTGTGATTGAGAAGTTCTTAATCAATCGCATAGCTCTTGAAAGTCAGATGAACCAATTCTAAACTTGTTTGGAAGTGTGGTAAATCGGTTTCAAGTGAGTAAGTATGAAAGAGGACTTACAAAGAAAGGATGTCGACACACTTTGAACACATGCAGTAATGCGTATATTTTTTATTGTTCAAAGATATTCCTTAATGGCTAAGAAGGAAGTAAATCCCAAAATCGAAATTAAATAAGTTAAGAATCTTTTAATTAAGGTTTTTAATTATATATGGAAAATAAGAATTAGTAATGTGCATTTGCAAGTTAAAGTTTTTCCAAGGAGATTTTCGATCATTATTTTGGACAGAGCATTCTCAGGAATTATGAAAACCGATTATGGAAATTATTATAGAATGTATTGAGAATATATTCGGTTTTGGAAATTCCTTGGTGTCCAAAATTCCTTGTCTATAAATACTTGAAGTTTGCATTTCGGATAAACTAATCCTTCGTAACAACAAACTTCCTCTTCTGTTGTTGTTACTGGTGTAGCCGCCTATTCGGAGAGGAGAGTAACCTAATTAGGCGAAATCTCTTACGACCACTCAGTTTAAAGTCTTCTTTGGGATTGAGAAGCTCTAGCGTGTACCGTTTGTGGGAAACTAGATAATTGCGGTTTATCTTTTATTTTCGGTTGATTTGATTGGCTAACGGTGGTTGAAATCGGATTGCACCTGTTTTATTTATTCTTGAGAATCTTCTCTTCTGATATAAGATTCACTCAAACTAGTTCAGAGTTTCGACAGGGATATTTAGACTGTTGTTAGTTCTAAAGACGATCTTGTGATAATCCATTGTTAACAGACTCCGTTCTGTGCGTGATTGATCACAAGAGATTCAAGTGATTGTGTGTAGGTTTTTATCGAAAATCTAAGAAGATTTGAAGACATAGAAGAGATAGAAGATTTCTGACTTGGTTTTATATAAATCTTTGATGTGCACAATACTTGTTTCGATAAAATAGGATCCAACTATAATCGATCTATCCTTGTGGTATTTTGATAGAATAGTTGTGTAGATCGGCATCAATACGTTTCCTTGGGATTAAAGGTATTGATTGCAAAATCTTAACAATTACCTTTTGGTGATTGGACATAAGATATATCTTGGAACCTGGCAAAGGAGTTTATGTTAAGATAAATAGAAGAGCCTTTGTCCAACTCATATCACTTGGTTGAAGAGAGTTGATACCAAACAGATGTGTTCTTCCTTTACTGTTTGGAATACGAACCAAAGGAATTGGTCCAAGTACATGACTTGTTTACATGTTGGAGTCGTGGGAATACAGACGGAACTAGGTGAACTATAGGTCTACTTGCTTGGTCTCAACTATACGAAGTTGGTTTATTTTGTATATCGACTTAATCTGGAGAGTATTCAATTCTAGACAAGGTCCTGGGGTTTTTCTGCATTTGCAGTTTTCCTAGTTAACAAAATCTTGTTGTGTCATTTACTTTATATTTCCGCATTATAATTGTTTTATTATAATTAAAGTAAATTACACAAATGTTAATTCCTATTTACTTGATAAGAAATCCTATTGTGTTTGGTCAAGTCTGAACGTTTGTATCAAGTAAACATACTTCGTTGTTGTATTGTCTCGATCTCGTATCCATAGATGATCACACGAAGTGTGAACCGATTTGTTGTATTGTCTCGACTCAGTTCATAGACAATCACTTTCGGAGAAAGGACTTATAGGAAGGAAAAGTTTTATCTTGAGGTATATTTGGGTACCCTCGACTTTTCATATATAATATCTAACCGGGGTAAACCTGGACTACTAAGTAATAATCAACCGGGGTAAAGCCGGACTACTATATTAAGACAATAAAATGTAATAATATTCAACCGGGGTACATCCGAACTACTAAATAATATTCAAACAACGTAGCATTTCCCTGCTAAACTTATCCAAGATCTATGGGGAAACACAGACACTCTTCGCGGGGAAATCACACAACGTATATCACACAACATAGTCATTGAATTACAAACAATATGATTACATAAATTAAAGACTCATCATGCTCGCAGATAAAGTAAACTTAATGATTATAAGAAGGTTACATAGTTCCCACCTGATTTGATGACAAGCCTCGCCTACCTTGAGAACCTCAATCCACTAATTCATCCTTTGAATCGATCATTGTTAATAAGGACTAACTGTTAATCACACAATAACTCTAAGAGTTTATCCAAAAGGATCATACAAAGTACATAACATAATCTCATATAAGTATCTAATTATAGGTTAAGTGAGCTATCTAATGGTTCTAAGCCCATTTATAGATTTATACCTCTTTATTATCTAACTTTAGCATAAATAAGGTTTACTAATTCAATTAGGTTGGTTCTGTAATCCATTAGAATAGTCTTATGAGTATCTACCATGAGCGTGTTCCAGACTTGGTCCTTGAAGGCTGCATGAATGATCCGCCAATCTTTCTAGTCAATTGGATAGTGAACTCGAATGAGTTCCCCTGCACGAGTTGAAAACTTTGATGCATATTCGCCAAATGGTCTTCCAAATTGATCTATTTCCACCAAGAGTCTGGGTGGAAGTTGTGTCTCCTCCAAGTCAGAATCAAATTGAGTTTCATCATGAGATAGAGAACCAATTTCATAACCACCATGAGATGGAGTACTACGAACATCAGATGCAGAACGAAAATACAAAACCCCAAATTCTGGTTTAAATCTATGGAAGGAGATTACAACCAACAAAGGTATAATTTTAAAGTAATAAGAACAACCTATGAAGAAAAACTTCATAACCATGTAGAAACCCTGAGTTTTGTTGTAATTTATGGAAAGAGATAACGACCAAATACCAAGAATTGCAAAGCAGTAAATAACAACATACAAGTAAATCTATGAAGGAGATACCAACCAACAAAAAAGAAACCCTAATTTGAAATATATATTCCAAAGTAAAAGCTACATAGACTACCTCTGGAGAATGAACGAGGTACAGAGATGTATGCGAGGTAAGAGGTACGGAAGAAGAAAGGGGTATCAGTGAGAATCGTGAAGGAGGATGGTGAGAATGAAGGGAAAGAAATTAACATCTTCATCTCCCTCTGTTTATAGAGAAGGATTAGATTTGAAATCATTTTGAAAATTTGAGAAGGGGGGAAATGAAATTTGAGAGGGAATAAGAAAGGGTTTCTCAAATTTGAGAGGGAATTAGAAAAGGTTTCTCAAATTTGAGAGGAAATTTTAATCTAAAAGATGTATCAGAGTGGGGATTTGAGAGGGAACGAAATTTGAGACCCAAAACTGAAACCTTACTTTTTCGGACAAGATAGAAGAGTACAATAATAGAGGACAAATTTTCTTTTCTCTCAAAATATCTAGGTCAAAGGCATTCGGATCGAGGTAAAGTTGGTCAAAATTGTGGTCAAGTTGATCAAATTTGTGGTCAAGTTGGTCAAATTGTGGTCAAACACATAATCAGAAACAAAACAAGGCATACCAAGTTTGCAAGATTACCATATAAATATTACAGACCCGATGTTCTCGTCCAGGTGAGGTTTGAGGTGTCAAATATATCAGATTGGATGAAACTGCAACCTATTACTAACTCAGGTTGCAAGTTTACCATATACAGACCCGATATTCTCGTCCAGGTGAGGTTTGAGGTGTCAAATATATTAGATTGGATAAAACTGCAACCTATTATTGAAGTCAGGTTGCAAGATTACCATATACAGACCCGATGTTCTCGTCCAGGTGAGGTTTAAGGTGTCAAATATATCAGATTGGATGAAACTGCAACCTATTACTGAACTCAGGTTGCAAGATTACCATATACAAACCCGATGTTCTCGTCCAGGTGAGGTTTGAGGTGTCAAATATATCAGATTGGATGAAACTGCAACCTATTACTGAACTCAAGTTGCAAGATTACCATACACAGACCCGATGTTTCTCGTCCAGGTGGATTTGAGGTGTCAAATATATCAGATTGGATGAAACTGCAACCTATTATTGAACTCGGGTTGCAAGATTACCATATACATACCCGATGTTCCATTCCAGGTGAGGTTTGAGGGGTCAAATATATCAGATTGGATGAAACTGCAATCTATTACTGAACTCAGGTTGCAAGATTACCATGTACTGACCCGATGTTCTCGTCCAGGTGAGGTTTGAGGTGTCAAATATATTAGATTGGATGAAACATCAACCTATTATTGAACTCATGTTGCAATATTACCATATATACAGACCCGATGTTCTCGTCCAAGTTGGATTTGAGGTGTCAAAAATATCAGATTGGATGAAACTGCAACCTATTACTGAACTCAGGTTGCAAGATTACCATATACAGACCCGATGTTCTTGTCCAGGTGAGGCTTGAGGTGTCAAATATATCATATTGGATGAAACTACAACCTATTATTGAACTCAGGTTGCAAGATTACCATATACAAACCTGATGTTCTCGTCCAGGTGAGGTTTGAGGTGTCAAATATATCAGATTGGATGAAACTGCGACATATTACTGAACTCAAGTTGCAAGATTACCATATACAGACTCGATGTTCTCGTCTAGGTGAGGTTTGGGGTGTCAAATATATCAGATTGGATGAAACTGCGACCTATTACTGAATTCAGGTTGCAAGATTACCATATACAGACCCGATGTTCTCGTCCAGGTGAGGTTTGATGTGTCAAATATATCATATTGGATGAAACTGCAACCTATTACTGAACTCAGGTTGCAAGATTACCATATACAGACCCGATGTTCTCGTCCAGGTGAGGTTTGAGGTGTCAAATATATCAGATTGGATGAAACTGCAACCTATTATTGAACTCAGGTTGCAAGATTACCATATACAGACCCGATGTTCTCATCCAGGTGAGGTTTGAGCTTTCAAATATATCTGTTTTACATAGCACGCACAAAATGTCTTCAAAGGGTGTGGTGCAGGAAAACAAAAAAACAGAGATCACATCCACATAGCGATCTCTGAACAAAAATTATATCGTCGTCGTATCATCCACATATCAATTGTTTTGTTTTGTTAACCATGTTCCAAAAAGTAAACCAAAAAATATACCCCTAGGTATCACCACTAAGTATATATATACCAAAACATACCCGCAAAAAGTTAGTTCATCCATCAGCAGTTAAAACAATCTCCTCATTCATCATCATCTTTAGAATCTTCCTCATACAAGTCATATCCATTATGTTCCTCAGATTCATCTTCATCTTCCTCTTCTTCCACATCTTTATCCTCTTCTTCCTCATCTTCATCTTCGTCGATGACTTGACTTGTCTCATCTTCCTCATAGTCTTCATCATCATCGTCGTTATCTTCAGCATCCACTAGTGCTTGAGCATACTGCTCCTCTTCTGGATCAACAGGCCCCATGAGAAAGTCATTCCAATTGTCTGCTTTTAATTCTTCCTCCAAATCAGCATGCGCGAGCTGCTCTACCTCCTCATCTGGTGAGTATGGCTCAGGCACATGCTGAAAGGTTCCCAATCTGGTTCATCCTTTGATTAAGCAACAGAGGCCAGCAAATCTACTTGTGGAGGATATCGCGGCATACTTGATGCAAGTAATGCCTGTGCACGACGGATTTTTTCGTCTCTGAACTTGTCATACTCCTCTTGCAAAGCAGCTTCTTCAGCAGCCTTCCTCCGTCGTGCCGCGTCATCCTCTTTAACTTTGAGCCCTATTTCATGACATGCGACGAAGTTGTTCACACGCTTCTGGAGCTGTTTCAACTGTTCAGGGGTCATGAGTTCAATCAGTTTATAAGACTCAGCAAGAGGATCCTTGGAGCTGCTTGCCTCTGGTTCATCATCCTAACAACATACCTTAGGCTTCTTTCCTTTCCTGTCTCTCTCCTTCTCATGTGATGAATCAGGACTGCGGCTCCCCCTTGACGCCATACAACAGTGTATAAAAAGTATTGCTGCAAAACAATTACTTTGGTGTTAAGCACAACCAAATACATTGCAAGAGATACAACAATTTGCATTTTCATTCAAAAACAGATCAAATCCTAGAAACAACAACAGAAACAATCTGCATTTTCACTCAAAAAACAGATCAAACCCTAGAAAAAAAAAGTTAACAACCACCACAAAACTTAAATCAAACACATCTGCATAGTAGAATAATGTAATTCAAACAAAACCCATATCATGATTACACTTAATTCTTAAATCAATCACACACCACCAACACAAACAAATTGTTCCCACTAGATAGTCTACCACAAAACAGAGTAAAAATAAATAAATTAAAATAATACATTAAGTGTTATTACACTTCTCTGCATTCTCTTTGCAACAAAGAAAAAGTATCATTAAAAAGAGAATCCATTTTGATGCAATCATGCAGAGAAAGATGAAGAAAAACAACACTTAAAAGAATACAAACCCATACCTGTGTAGATGAAGATTGAAGAGTATGGTTTATTTAAAGATTCAGAGGCATCTAAAATTGAAGATGATTTTGCTGTTGTTTTCCCACTTACTTCAGCTTCTGAACTATTGAAGAGCAACTAATAACTGATGGCTTTTTGTCTCTGAGTAGAAAACATAAACTACTTTCCCAAAGAAGATGATTTTGTTGGGATAGGGAGTGTTTGTTTGGTAGTGATAAAAGGAGATATCGGGTGGAAACAACATCTTCTAACTTAAGGCGGCTAAAAAGTGGGGCGGAAAAAATAAAGTAACTTACACACAGGGATCTGTAAGCAAATATGTGAAAAAATTAGAGGGGGTTGAAAAAAACAACAAATATTTATTCAAGACCAGCATTAATCTGATCAAATGCAAAGTATCTTGCAATTGGAATCTGCATACATTCAAGACCATCATTAAAAAAGGAAACTTATTGATCGCACATATATTGAAGATTTTTCATTTCTTTGATCTAGGTAGACACTTTTTCTCCAGCAATTTACGTAGATGTGGTTCCTCTTCTAAAATATCTTGAAACCTGTCGAGACCTGGTATCTCTGCTTTTTCCACATCTGCAGTCATTCCTCTCGGCGCATGAATAACAACCCACCAATCTGGATGTTTCACGTCTCTGGAGTAGAAAACTTGTGAAACATCTTCAGCGAGAATCACGGGCTCGTCCAAAATATTGGTATGGCTTTTCAATCTTGAAAGATTTACCAAAGGAAAATCTGAATCCTGACAGATCTTTTTTCCATTCTCTACCTTCATCCAATCACAGTAGAATACAGTCTCTTTAAATGTACCATAGTTCAACTCTAGGATTTGTCTAATACCCCCATACCACCGGGTTAGGTTAGTAACAAGTCTTTTGTCCCTTTTCGAGCTCCTAAAAGTGGTCGATGCAACCATGGTGACGCCACTGTCCTAGGTATTATACTTTTCCTGGTTTGCTTGGGAACAAAAATTAAATCCATTCACACGGTATCTTTTGTACTATTTCTAAGAGACTAGACCTCTAACGTAACGCCACAAATCTGTATCCATTTTGTCTTCTGATATAAGCTATGAAAGAGAAAAGAAAATCAACACATCAGCATACTGCATCATTACTACGCTAACAAACAGGAGCGCCAATACAAACTTTTTCATATAGCCAACTAAGGAACTTGGTTTTCATCTCGACTTCCTCCATTACAACCCCATCAGCTTCACAATTCTCACAATAATCCCTACATTTAGCATACATAGTATTAAAATCTAAATAGAATAACCCATTGTCCACATACAAACAAAACACGGCCAACCAATACATGTAATAAATATCGAGATCTTCTGGATTATTCCGAAAAGTTACCCACCAACATATTTGCATCCACTGAATAGGGCTCACCTGAACTGGATTTTCATCAAACACAGAACCCACATCGTTGAATTCGTGTTCATCCTTTAAGAAGGCTCCAAATTTTCTTTCTGACCTCCTTGATCGACATTTTTCATGTGCTCCATGGCAAATCTAACACAATCATCCATTTCAGTCGACTTCGTAATTGACCCTTCAATGTATCTGTTGTTATTTGGGATGTTTTTGCACTCCTTCATTGCCCTGATTTAGTATGTACGTGTAAATTTCACCATGTTATAAGTGGTGTAGCACGACGAAACATTTTATCGAAACTTGTCATCGTATTAAGTAGAGAACTCTTTTCAGGATGAAGGGAAAAAAACGATATCAAGACTTGTCACGTATGATGATGTGAAGCAGAGGTTGTGAGGACTTCATTTATCTACTCCAGTAATATCAGGCATCCTCATTACTATAGATGGGAAAAAGGTACCAAACATTTATAAATTAAGTTACAAATGTTACTAGTATAACATTGAATAGGTATAGTTTGTTGTCCTAATGATCTCACTCATATTTTGATTAGATAAATTGATTACTGAAACACTAACGGAATCCCATGACAACTAATCACCTGTTACTGTTGTTTGGTTTAGTACCGGGTATAATTAGATCGACTGAGATTTACCAGTTGAACAAGAGATTAGAGTATAATGTGGAGAAAAGTTTGAGTAATTTGGTTGAGACATCAATTACTACAATGATAGGTTAGAACACTTTGGTATGGAACTGTTGTTTCGAAATATAACAGTAGTTCATTTCCTTGTATTCTAGTTTGTCCGTTTATTGATTCAATTTCGTTCGGAGTGAAATGTGTTGTTGAACTACAATGTTCTTTTTACTAGAAGGAGATGTGGGTTGATTGGTGATGCTATTGTTTGAGTTTGAGCTTTATGATGTCCAATTGGAATTAAAATTTAGATTTTCCGGTGTATTGCCAAGTAAAAACATGAGTTTCCCATTAGCTTCTAAGCCATGCTATTTGAGCTCCCATAAGATATCGACTAAGCCCATGGGACACTCTTTTGTTAGGTGTTGCAGATATTCACAATTCCAAATAACTGACTCTTATATGTGTGTGACTTCGTTGGGAACTCACAGTTGATTCTGTATCTATTGTTGCAGGAAAAACCATGTCAGTCTGTTATCGTGCTTCGATATGCAAATCATCTTGTGGCTTCCGTATCTTTGTCCTGAATACAGGTTAAATGCTAAGACATCCTATGCAAATCCAGCCATTATGCAGCTAGAGCTTGGCGTGATTACATATTTTTGTCAGTATGCGCAGACTAGACTCGCAGTCTGGTTATATGAATGTTGGATTTTCTATATTTTTGTCGATAAGTACATTGTACACTAGTGTGAATTATAAATTTTAAAATGTGAAAATTATATAGTCATATGGATATTCTTTTTGTAGATCTCGGAAAAAGCTTTCCGAATATGTAAAGTTTTTGAATTTTGGACAAGCGGCTAGAAAGATAAATGTTTTTTTAATTATTTGTATATTATTTAAAATTGTTGACATAGTCATGAGTCATTTTGGATTAAAATGCAAATATTTGGACTAAGTTGTAAGTAATAAGGGTTATTAGTGTATTTTCCACATATTTGGACTAATTTGTACCTAGTTGACTCGGGGTGGACTAAATTATACTTTTGGACTGATTTTTGGACTAAACCGTATTTTCCCCTTTTATTTAGACGGCGGGAGGAACCACCTCCTTTACCAAGAGTACAACGACAAATTATGCATCCTCATCGACCAGGTGCTTTGCCAAGAGATTCATATGCTTATCAACACGAAGTTGTTATAACTGTGAACGATAACATCGAGGGTGATGTAGACTTTTTGATGAATACTCAACAAAGAGCTCCACCTTCCAATTATAGAGATTCAGTGCTGGTAGATGGCTTGGTTTGCTGCCCTATATGTTTGGAGGATTTAAGACTAGAGAATGGTGATAACAGTAATAAAATATGTACGAGGTGTAAACACTCTTTCCATCTCAATTGCATCCAACGATGGTCAGAATCTAATTACTCGAAAACATGCCCTATTTTTCGAGCTACGTTGACATCCTTTGATGATGAAGCCTCTTTTATGTAATTCTGCTATGTATTTCTTTTTCTATCATGCAATTACATAAATTTCTATTGTTTCGTTGTTTCAGTTATGAGTGCAAAAAAAAGTTAGTCTCAAATAAAATTTCTTTTATGTAATTCTGCTATGTATTTCTTCAGGAGGATGCCCGCAATGTAAACTCCTCTTAATCTCAAATAAAATTTTCCAGTTACAAAAAAAAAGTTACGAGTGCAAAAAAGAACAACAGTACAGGTACGTAAGGAAGGACATTGCTAATGCCTCAAACTCTTAGCTAAAAGCCATCTAAAATTAGTGCCAACAACCGTTATAATTTAACCAGAACATGATCCAAATTTGAAACGCCAAACAGATTTCCATTAAGGCGTGTCAGAAAAGGTCACCATGGCCTTCCCTTGATTAAAAAAAAATATGCAGGAAATCCCCCCACCAAACAGTTCTTTAAGTAATAAGTCCGCGTTGGGGAACTAATATTGACCGAACAGCATTCCCCCATTTTTCTACATCTCCTAGCATCAAAAAAGTTGGATTCTTGCTGAATAACAGACATGCGCATGGAATTTATTCAGTATTCTCTTAGGGGAGGGACGCGTTACGTGCATAAGTGCACACTTGCCCTATGCAGGTCTGGTGGCCGTCTGTCTTCATAGTAACTTACTGCATTTGCGAACGAGAGAGCTGAGTATGTCGAACAATAGTACAAACGGTGGTATTGTTTAGTGACTAATGTAAATAAAAAAAAAAGTACTAATGTGGTGAAAGTACAAGAATTTCATTCATGTACATAGCTGCCCGTATGTTCCTATTAAGTTGGCACTTTGATTGCTAAAGAAACATTGGATTGAAATCAGTTATTGTTTTGTGTGCACATATTTCATCATCAAACACGTGTGTATAGGAACATACGTGGAGAGCATGCGGACAAAGTCATCAAAGCATGATGACATGTGCCCACAGCTAAGATGCTCATCCCGCCGACGTTGGATCTTTGCCCAAACAAATCTAAGGGCAGAAGTTAAAAAGACGTACCGGTAACACGATGTACTGCGGAGCACCAGATAACTCCCGAAGAGTTACTTTATCTCATCCCAAAAGAAGCCAAGATCAACGGTGGAGAGAAAATGAACTGACATGGATGTGACAGGGGCAGAAGACACTTGCCTGACACGAGCAGGCACCTCAACTACCCGCATTAAACACTCTGAGCAACATACGTGTCGATCAACCCGTGGAACGAACGAAGGCGACTCTGCGTGATGAAGTAATAAACGAAGACCCCCGCGGGATGGACACAGAACACAAGAAGATAAGGTTCCAACGGTCCTCAGAGATGGGTCCCACACTCAAACCCTATAAATACCCCCTCTCCACCAAGAGTAAGGGGATCGAAAAAATCAGGGGGAGAAGGAGGGAGAAAGATTGTGAGTGTAAGTTAGTCCTTTACAATATACAGACCTATGTAAACTCCAAAGTCACTCGACTATCTTTGTAATCATCAAGTACATAGTGAAACAACAACCCCGTGGATGTAGGCCTTAGTGCTGAACCACGTAAATCCCCGTCTCATTTACACTTCAACACTTTATTTTTGTCTAACGCTTCATGAGTTTTACTTTTATGCTTCGTTTTCTTTATCTCCCCTTGCGTAAACGCCACTCGCAGTGTTCTTAGATGAGGCTATGATAAACCCGAAGGTTTTGAGCCAAGGAATCGATGCCATTGTATTATCAGCACGAGTTGGTACCTAGAGTGTGAATATTGTTTGTGAACATATAGATGCCTTCGTGATTTACGTGTTCACAATTTGGCGCTAGAAACAGGGACTTCGTCCCGGTAAAAGATTTATCTTATCCTGTGATTTCATATTAAGTTAGCATCTGCTTGCTCTATTTCATCAGCTCTAGCAATATTTACCTTTTGTTAACTTTACTATATTCAAAAGTGCATCTGTTATCTTCGATGGTCCTGGCAGTATCCATCGAAACGATTTAAACTGGTTAAAAGATTTATCGCTTAGATCGATGGATTTACATTTTTTAGATCTCATACGGACCTGGATTTCCAGTGGGTTGCTTTCAAAAAATTTCAAAAAGATCTATGTGCATTTTCAAGGGGATCCTTTCACGTACCTTCAATGAACCCGCATTTTTAAAGTTCTCTATGGCCCTCGGGCAGTTTTTCCCGGTTTTGGAGTAAGGAATTTTGTAAACTAACCCGATCCACACGGACATTTATGTTTCTCGCTGTTTGAAATTCCCTTGTGAAGGAAGAAAACGAAAGAGACAAAAGGACCCACGACGGAAAGATGCAGGAAGCAGGAAAATCCAAACTCACGACAAAGGAAACACCAAGGACAACCCCGATCGTCACCCGGAGCAAGCAGAAAGGAGACAGAGTCAAAATGACCAGTCAGAGGTAGGACACTGCGGAAATCACTTCGCCTATGAACGCTAACTCCATCGCAGCCGCGACCCTCAAAGCAGCGGAAACAAAGTATAGTATAACAGCGGCTACCCCTAAGGCTACGGAAGCCAGCAAAACTTTTGCTACGAATCAGTTTCACCAACCAAAAGAAAGGGTGGATGAATCTGGAACACACCAACCCGCGCACCCACCGACCTTCGGAATGCCATCAACAAACGAGCAAAATCAAACTGTGCCGACGGCTCTAACGCCGCAGATGGGCACTTCGCCCGATCTGGAAACGCCGAAAATCGAAGCTGAACCTCCCCCACCTTTAGTGCAAACCATAGAAGAAGGCGGCACCATTGCCATAGTAGCGCGAGCCGGGACTCCCAATCAGGGGTCGAACCAATCACATCGATTGATGGCCGAGCTTGAAGAATTGAAGAAGAGCCAGAAGATTTACGCAGATGCTGTAGCTCTGTTAGCCAGAGAAAATCAGGATTTAAAAGACTGGATTACCCTAAGCACCAAGACGAGCCAACAACTCGATGAAGCAAGTTCAAAGGCACCAGAACCAAACCAAGACCGAAGAGTCATCGTAACAACAAAAGGAAAAGCGGCAAGGGGTAGTAGTGCATCCGACTCGGACTATAACGACGGGGAGTCAAGCTATCACGAACAGAAGAGCGTAGGGAACCACCGCGCGATGGAAGAGTTGCGTGATGAAATGATGGCAGATATCAGGCAGTTAAAAAGTAGACAAGGAGGGGGAAGGTTAGAAGAGGTTATGAGAGAGGCTAACTCCACGCCCTTAACTCATCGCCTGGCCAGCACCCCTATTCCACTCAAGTGTCTTGTCCCGACATTTGAATGCTATGACGGATCCAGTGATCCCGCTGCACACATTCGGTATTATAACCGTGTCTTGGCTAGATGGAGTCAAAACGACGCAGTACTCTGTAGATACTTCCCATCGAGCCTGAAAAGATCGGCATTGTCTTGGTTTTATAATCTGCCGCCAGACTCCATCCACTCCTACGACCAACTCGCAGAAAAGTTCTTAAGAACTTACATGTACAACAAGGCTGTTAATACAGGAATGGATAAGCTCTTTTCGCTAGCAATCGGCTATAAGGAAACCACGAGGGAATACACTAACAGATGGCACAAGGTATGCCAAGCCATAAGGAGCGTGGACCCGGTGGTAAGTATCAACTGCTACAAATGGGGATTAGACCGAATGAGTCCACTATTCGTTGAGATTCATGGAAGTGTACCTAAAACAGAGATCTTCGAATAATTATTGAAAAACACGCTCGCCTTGAAGAAATCCAGCGTGAAAATCCTAGGGCATACACGCAGAAGTCTCACCGTACCAATTCAGCAGAACAAACCAATGGGGCCAAAAGGAATTGTTCAGCAGAGCGGCCTCACGAAGACAGGAAGGAACGAAGGGACGAACGACGATCAGGCGATCGAAAATTCGAAGATCAAGTTTATACGAAGCTCAATGCTAGCTATGCTCGGATCCTGAGAGAGATCAAAGGAAGGGAAAACCTGGAGTGGCCATGGTCTAAGGGAAAGCAGCCCTCGAGAACCGAGAAGTCTAAAGATTATTGTGAATATCACTGCTTCAACGGACACCAGATCGAAAAATGTAAAAACCTCAAAATAATGATCCAAAAATTAATCGATGCTGGCGAGCTCAAACATTACATACGAAAGGATGTCGCCGAGGATAGATCCAAACGAACCAAGCCAGTTCAGCTTCCATAAGGGAACCGCACAATCAACACCATTTCGTGTTCTGAAGCCGCATGTCCCTCACTTACAGCACATATAGGAAAGAGGTTACGGAAGCAGTTCGAAGACCGCTGCGAATTGTATAAGATCGATGGGATAGAGGTGGATGAGCACGAAGAGTGGATGGACTCGCCTATTATTTTCGATGCTGAGGATATCGAAGAGGACATGGAATACCATAACGACCCCCTGGTCCTCACACTACCAGTGGCCGGATGTAACCTCAAAAAGATCCTCATAGACGGGGGAAGCTCAGTAAACGTTCTATTCTACGACGCATTCAAACGAATGAAACTCCATGAAGAACAGCTGATGACCTCTTATTACACCATCTATGGATTCAATGGTTCACCCCCGAAGCCATTAGGAGACATCGTGTTGCAAGTTAACGCCGGACCCATGAAGGTAGAGATACGATTCAACGTGGTTGACGCCCCATCCCCCTACAACGCCATTATCGGACGAAAGTGGTTACATAAGCTCAAGGGAGTGGAGGCAACGTACTACCAATATCTCATATTCCTTACACCTGAGGGAGTAATGGAAATCAAGGGAGATCGGGTCTCTGCAAGGGAGTGCCAAGCCACTCAGGATCGCATCAACAACGAACAAGAAGAGCAGCGAAAAACCCGAAGAATTAAGAACAAGGAAACCGCGAAAGAGAAGGCCATAGACCTGTTCCTCAAGGAAACTACAGGAAGGGGTTTGACCAAAGATGATAATGTCCTAAACACAGAGACAAGTACTTCAACAGCCAACGAAGGACAGAAACATACTAAATAGCAATCAAAGAACGTCCCAGTCCTCGGGGATCCGAAGCCGGTGTTCACGCCAGTAGAGCCCGTAAAATAAATCAACATAGGAACGGAAGAAAACCCGAAGATGATCAAAGTAGGGACCATAATGGACGAAAAAAGAGAAGATTCTCTAACCAAATTACTTAAAGAATACGCGGATGTATTCGCCTGGAAATTAGGAGATATGCCTGGGATTGACCCAAAAGTAATCCAACACGAACTGCGCATCAAACCAGGCACACCACCTTTCAGGCAAAAAATAAGAAAAGTTGCACCGGAGTATCATAAGGCCGTGGAAAAAGAACTTCGGAAACTACTAGACGCAGGTTTCATCAAGGAAGTCAAGTACCCTACGTGGATCTCCAATATGGTCGTCGTTCCTAATAAAAATGGAGGGGTTAGGATATGCATCGATTTTACTAACCTCAACAAGGCATGTCCAAAGGACAGCTATCCCTTGCCAAGCATAGATCAGCTGGTAGAGGCGGTAGAAGGATATGAAGAGCTGTCATTCATGGATGGACATTCTGGCTACAACCAAGTAGCCCTGTCAGAAGAAGATCAGCCACACACAGCGTTTTACACCCCACATGGCCTTTATTGCTACACTAGAATGCCCTTCGGACTTCGCAACGCAGGGGCAACATACCAAAGAATGGTCGATGCTATCTTCAGGCCATGGATTGGTAGTACCTTAGAAGTTTACGTTGACGATATGCTCGTAAAAAGCAAACTGCGCAAAGATCATCACCAGGATCTGAGAGATATCTTCGAAGCAATGAGAAAACATCACATGAAAGTAAATCCAGAGAAATGTACTTTCGGCGTCACCTCGGGAAAATTCCTCGGGTATCTGGTAACAAAAAGGGGCATCGAGGTAGACCCAGTAAAGATTCAGGCCATAGTAGAAATGTCGTCCCCAAAGAACTTAAAAGAAGTGCAGAAACTCAATGGGTCCATTGCAGCCTTGGGCAGATTTATTGCTCGATCCCCGGACAAATGCAAACATTTCTTCAACATTCTCAAAAAAGGGAGCAAGTTTGAATGGACCGCAGAATGCGAAGGAGCCTTCCAAAAAATCAAAGAACACCTAGCTTCAATTCCGATCCCGCAGAAACCGGATTCTAATGAGGTTTTAGCATTGTACATGGCAGCAACAGAAGACGCAGTCAGCGCAGTGTTGGTCAAAACCAATATGAAGATAGAACAGCCTATCTATTACGTCAGTAAGACCCTAAGTTCTGCGGAGAGGAACTACACAAAGATCGAACATCTTATCCTAGCATTGGTTTGGGCTACTCAAAAGATGAGAACCTACTTCCTAACTCACTTCATCCGCGTTCCATGCAAAGCACCACTGGAAGCAGTCCTCAAAAGTGCGGGAAAAGTGGGCAGAATAGCCAAGTGGAACACTCACCTGGACCAATTCAACATCATTCATGAAATTCAACATTCTCGAAAATCCCAAGTTTTGGCGGATTTCTTAGCAGACCTCCCCCTCGACAACGACGAAGAGATTAAGGGAATACCAGAAGCCGAAGAAGAAAGCAAAGATCCAATGGATATCCTCGAACCCGCGAGTCAAAGACAATGGGAAGTCTTCGTCGATGGTTCCAAAAATAAGGAAGGAGCAGGAATAGGCATTGTCATTACCACCCCAACCGGAGAAAGGATTGTACAGGCACTCAGTTTAGAATTTAAAGAGCATACCAACAACATCTTTGAATACGAGGCAGTCGTACATGCCCTGCGTATAATAATAGAAATGGGGGTAACCGATGTAAGACTGACAAGTGATTCGCAGCTTGTCATACGGCAAATAGAGCTCGAGTACAATGTGTACGATGACACCCTCTCAGCTTACATGGCCTTGGTCCAAACATTGGTGTCACAAATTCCGAACATCAAATTCCGGCACTTATGCAGAAAGGATCTCAGGCATGCGGATGCCCTAGCATATATATCATCCATGCTGAAGGATAAAAGCGTCGAAGCTATTAAAATAACAAGTGTATACGAGCCTTCGATTGCATCTCAATTCTCCTTCACTGCCAATCAAGAGACAGTGGAAGAAAATATCGAAGACCAAATAAGAGAAGACATCCATAACGATTTTGACGAAGAAGACATCCTGTCAAGAGCAAATCAAGACGAAGACTTCAGCAACGAAGATGATTGGAGAACGGTGATCCATGCGTTTCTCGAAAAGGGAAGCTTACCCGCGGATCATAAACAAGCTAGTAAAATACTCTCCAAAGTAGGAAGATATGATCTCCGGGATGGGGTCCTATACAAAAAATCCTTCCTCGGGCCATTACTACGCTGCTTATCCCGGAGAGAGGGGCACCGAATTCTAAACGACATCCATTATGGTGACGCAGGAATCATAGCGGCATGAGGTCACTAGACGACAAAGCAAAAACGCAAGGATATTACTGGTCCACAATGATACAGGATGCCGCAAGGATGTCCCGACGGTGTGAACAATGTCAGCGCTTCGCCAAAAAGATACACGCGCCGGCAACACTGTTAAAATCTGTAGATAGCCCGTGGCCATTTGCGAAATGGGGCATAGATATCGTCGGGCCTTTCATCGAAGGGTCAGGGAAAAGATGGTTTTTGATAGTAGCCACGGACTACTTCAGTAAATGGGTGGAAGCCAAAGCCTTAGCCAGGATCAGAGACGTGGACGTGTTTACTTTCATATTCCAGAATATTATTTGCAGATTCGGCATACCAGCAGAAATCGTGTCTGATAATGGTAAATAATTACAGGGGAAAAACATAGACATGCTCTTTGACACTTTCAAAATAAGGAAAAACAAGTCCACCCCCATATACGCTCAAAGCAACGGACAAGCGGAAGCTACCAACAAGACCCTCGCCCTTATCCTCAAAAAACAATTAGACGAACATAAGGGGTGATGGTGTGAACAGTTGCATAATGTGTTATGGGCATACATAACAACAAGAAGATCTGCCACCGGGGAATCCCCGTTTCTCCTCACTTATGGAGCTGAAGCAGTCATCCCGACAGAGATCCTCATGCCAACCACAAAGACCGAAGCATGGGAGAAAAATCTCACAACAGACATGATGTTAGAGAGATTGGACGACCTAGAGGAAAGAAGGGAAGCAGCATTGCAGAAGATGGAAAATTATCAACGAAGACTAGCAAGGGAGTACAACAAAAATTTCAAGCTTAGGAATTTTGTAGAGGGACAGTATGTGTTAAGAACTATCCCACAGTATCAACGAGAAAAGAGATGGGGAAAGTTAGCACCTACGTGGGGAGGACCCTTTATAATACACGACATTGCGGGAAGCGGTTCCTATTACCTTCGCAATCTGGAAGGCGAGGTCCTCCGACATCCTTGGAATGCTAAGTGGCTTAAACCATATTACCCATAGGAGCAACGCAGCTTTGCATCTGCGTGAAGAGTACCAGAAGAAGAAGGCAGCGTGACCGCTCTACATGTTTCTATCTCTGGACGAGGAATTGCAGGCCTCAACCTATCAATCAAACAATCTTTCCTAAAAATTCAAGAAATCAATTTATCAACAATATTGGAGAAAGTAGTTAATCTACAATCTCTCAGGGCTCCCCCATCAGTGTCCATAAGTGTAAGACCAGGGGAAAGACACCCAGCAGAAAGAGATACCCAACCAATATTAAGGCAACGGGTCGACAGAATGGGTGTATGTAAATTTTTTAACCCCATATCCTAGAACGTTGCCTCGGCCCCCACCGTCTGGGAATCCTCTGGCCAAGGGTTCGCCAGCGGGGTGACAGGTCTCAAGCCGATCACGAAGGTACCTCCCTTCGGTATCGCACCCAAACACTTAAAATCCTCTTTTATTCTTAGCGTCTTTCATCACAATGACTAAAATAAAACAACAAACTGATATTGCAGGTATATCAAAAAAATGATCAATTTCATAAAGGTTGGTTACAAAAGGCGGCAAGGCCATGGATTGTAAATATACACATCAAAAATTTACAAGGAATACACACCAAAAATATTCTCTTTACACCAAAAATTTACAAGGAATCTCAACAGAAGGATAATGATGCCGCGGTCTCTACTTAGAAGATGCCGCCCCATCAGCAGGATTGTTCCGAAGAGTTGAAGGGACGCTCCAACCAGATGAGGGTCCCGAAGAGCCAGGCAGGGAAGCAGGCACTGAACGACGCGGATAGCTTTTCAAAAGGCATGCTCGGTCTTAAGTCCAAGCTCAATCTTCTCCAGCATCTTGTTTGTCTCCTCAGCCAATTGACACCGAGCCTTATGCATAATAACTGTCGTCCGCTGTTGGGCTTGGGATAACAACGAAGACAGACGATTCACTTCTTTAGAAGCTGCACCAACGGCCTCTTCGCGGGACGCCGCCAAACTCTTAAAATGATTAGTCTGTTCTTCCTGCTGCGTTAAGGAAGATTGAGCCTTTTCCAATTTTTCATTTTCAACGCGGAGTTGTCCCTCGAGCTCTGAAAAAGACAACACAAGGGAGTTAGCCCAGTAAAGACACAATCACACTCGGTGAAATAGAATTATACCTTCGACACAAGCCGAAGCCTCTTCATACTCATTAACAACCGCATCTCGCGCTTCATCAAGATGGTCATATTCCGCGGATAATTTCTTATAATCTAGTTGAAGGTTGGTGAGAGTAAATTGACTGACATCTAGTTCTACCTGCTTCATCGAATCCATGTGACGAAGATGGTTGACCTCGTTGTTTATCTCTGATACACCTATGCCAAGTCTGTACATACATACTTCAAAATTTCTCTCAGACTCAGCCAAACGTGTTATTTCAGCGCGAGACGCAGCAAGGGCCTTGCTTAGAGCCCAAACTTCGGCTCGGGCATCGTCCCGTTCTCTGGTAAGACTCAGCATGCTCTCATCAACTCCCGGAAAAGGAAGGGAGCGAGCCTTTTGTAGTTCCTCTTCCATAAGATGTATCCTAGACTCCAACAACGAAGATCGCTCACGGGATTCCCGCAGATTCTCACTTGTCCACAGCAGCGTACCATTGAACAAAGTACGGTCATGGTTATATTGATTCTGCATATCAACCATTTGAACATGCCTTTCGCGCCATACCTCAGCCCGCGCGTCCCACTTTTTGGCTTCACTCTTAATTTTCTCGACCAGCTCTTTGATACGAGATTTTTTTCGTGCCCTTTCGTTTCGAAGCCATATCAACTCGGGGACACCACCCACTGGAAATAGGGTGGGGAGACTCAGACAGAACAAGGAATAGAGGAATTACGACGCACTGCGAGGGTAAAAGAGGAAAAATAATCAAACCTGTGAAAGCTGAAACTTGGCCGCGAGTTTGCTCTAACTCAGAACCAACGACAGTAAGCTCTGAACGAAGACCATCCTTCGCTTCACCCAGCCTTTCTTTCTCTTTAAGGCTCCTCTTCAGTTCTTCTATTTCTACCTCAGCCGCAGATAGTTCCTTTTCTTTGTGACGAAGCTTAGCCTCCAGCTTCAAAGATTTCTCCTTGAATAATTGATACAGAACATGGTTACAATGCTCACTCCTCATCATCTACACATAAAAACGGCAAACATTATTACACCGAAAGATTCAATCGTCATGAAGAGATATGAACGAAGACTTACCTCCAAGACACGCTGCTGAGGAAAACCATACTGGTAACCGTCAGCTATGGCCATCATATCCTCGACATAAGTAGGAGGCTCCGGTACAAGGGAAGCTTCGGGAACACTAAAAAATTTTCCCCACATATCGGATACCCGCGCCTTGGACGAGAGTTCCATCATCCGACGGGTATAAGCATCGGAATCCTTTTCACCAGCAATCACAGGGGAAGGATGAGGGACAAATAGCAAACCCTTTTTCTTAAGCCAATCCATTATGGCGTCCTCATCCTCAAAAGTCAGCGAGTGAGGGAAATCCTCAGAAGGCGAATCAACCACGGACTTCCCCTTGGCTGATATTGCCTCATCAACACAAGTTTCGGCATCAACACGCACATCGTGATCACCCGCGCCCCCGTCCTGTGCAGCAGCGTCGTCCTTACCAGATCCCCCGAGCACATCCCAATCATCATTGGGGTAAAGTAGAGACAAGTCTTCAGGAAAATCAAGAGCATCGTCAAGGAGATCCCCTGCGGAATAAACCCGGTCAAACGAGAATTCTTGAGACATGGTGGGGAGAGTTCCCGCAGCATCACCAGCAGGGACTGACATATCTGCAAGAACACTGCCATCAGCTACCGCGGCATTATTTCCTCCATCCCCTTCAAAACCCGCACCAATATCCTCAACATTAGGGGGGGAAGTATCAGTACGTTCTTCCCCATCAGAAATCTCATCCTCGGCAAACTCTTCGTTTACCGGACTGGTAACTTCTTCATGAACCTCAGCCTCACCCATCACAATTGTAGAAGACTGCTTCGGCCCAATATTTTTCTTCTTCGAAGCCTGCAAACCAACACATGTTCCACAGAGTTACTTCCCGAACAATTACTTTCTACAGAGTTACTTTTCGACCAAGCGCGGCCAGAAACTGATATAACCATACCTTAGCAGTAGTGGCACTCTTCGGTGGAAGTATGGCACCAGAACCTTCCTCCTCGTCTCCTTCAACGACGTCTAGGGCGTAAGGAAAGTTCATACCTGCGAAGTTTAAACGCCAGGGACAGAAATCTCCATAATGAGCTGGAGGAGATTCACGTGGCCTGCTACTCCCAGAAGGACGCCAACCGCGTGGACAGGGAATCCAACCGTACGCCCAAGGACCAACGACATCGATCACAGTAGCGTGCCACTCGTAGTCATGGTCACGCTTGATCCTCTCACGGGCCGGAAAAAGTTTCCGCTGACTAGACCCCTCGGTGCCCGGAACATACTTCAGTTTGGCATCGCTAACCTCACTTAACAGACGAATCACACCCCGAGGAGCAGCAAGATTCCGAAGGCTAACACTCCACGGCTTAGGGTTCCTACTATTGACGTAATCGCCAAAAGAGTTGTTGAAATTTTCAGGAGTGTACCATTCCCTCTCCGCGGGATTTGGAACGTAACAGGTCATCGTCGTCTGCCCCTTACTCCGCAGATAACACTCCTTCAGTGCACGGAGATAATTCCCCGATAATTGCGACACGGAACGGCTGTGAGTATTGGTAGAAGAGCCTTCACGACCAGCAAGCACATCATAATAGAAGGAGTCGCCAGACTTGTATAACGGCAGCATAAGACCCGCCTCGAAAGCTCCAACCGTAGTCAACAGATGGAACTCGTCAAACTGATACTTCGAGAGGAGCTCATAAGTAATATCATCTTCAGGGGCATAGAAACGAACCTCGAAGGCTTGAAGCTCATGCTTTTATTTGAAAACTTCAAGGTCTATATGCTTGAACGTCACTTTCTTCTTGCTGACCGGAACACTGCGTATCACCGGGGCAGCCTCATCCTGTTCCGCGGGGTCAGACGAACCAACAAAAGCCTCGGAAGCTCGTCTTTTCAAAGAAGGATTTTTAGACGATTCAGTCCTTGGGACACAACCTTTGGTATTCTTCCCTTTGAGAGGAAGTACTGGAGGCGGAGGTAGAGGGTGCTGCACAGGCACTACTGAACGCAGCGGAGGAACATCAAAAGCAACCGCACGAGGAGGTGTCTGCGTACACCTAACGTCATCACGAGGACGAGAAACCGCACGCTCGGCAGCGTTTCGAGACACAGAAGGATTTTTTGGACCATCTTTCCTAGGAGGAGAGGCCTTCGCCCCTGAAGAAGAAACTCTGATACCATGAGGATCCATTTGAGACTCTCTGCGCGGAGGAGATCTCGGTAGACTAGAACCCCCAGTTTGATGAGGAGGACGCGGACGGTCAGACATGGCTGCGAAGAGATACGACATAAACAAGTTAGAAACAAACACAAGGTCATTACCAAAGATCAAAAACCAAAAAATAGGAAGTCCATCTCAACATAACACAGAAACCCTAAAAACGCCAAACTCAAAAATCCATTCAATACACGTAAAACAATGGCCTCCTTGATTTTCGACGAAGAACAAGGGCAAACTAGCATACAAGCATTAGAAAAGGGTTCTTCATCACAAACAAGGACGACAGCAGTAAAAATGGGAGGCTACAATACGATCAACAGCAGCAAATTTACAACTGACACAGATTAAAACAAAAAGAACAAAGAAAAGAAACGTTACCACCATAAACAGCAGCAGGAAGAGGACAAAAAACCAGTAACAATGAAGAAGGGAGCGTGATTAATTCCAAGACAGAGTATTTAATGGTCGAAAAACAAAGAATGAAGACTGACAGATAACGAAACAAACTAGAAACAATGAAGGGAGCGTGATAAATACTAAGACAGAGAATTGAATGGCTGAAGAACAAAGAAATACAGAGAATTTAATGGCTGAAGAACAAAGAATGACAGAGAATGAAATTAATTTTCGAAGGAGAATGAAATTAATTTTTCTCCCCTCCTTAATATACTCGAAAGAAAGAGAAGTAAGTTAAGGGAGGAATGGGAAACGTGCCCATTAAATGAGCAGTTAATGCACGAATACGAAACATGCCCAAGTCTCTAGGAGAAGTTATTAGGAGAGAGGAAGAATATGTAACGACTGTTTTCTTCAATGCTCCCACTAAACACTCAAGCCCGAAGAAAAGGGGCAAATTGTGTGCACATATTTCATCATCAAACACGTGTATATAGGAACATACGTGGAGAGCATGCGGACAAAGTCATCAAAGCATGATGACATGTGCCCACAGCTAAGATGCTCATCCCGCCGACGTTGGATCTTTGCCCAAACAAATCTAAGGGCAGAAGTTAAAAAGCCGTACCGGTAACACGATGTACTGCGGAGCACCAGATAACTCCCGAAGAGTTACTTTATCTCATCCCCAAAAGAAGCCAAGATCAACGGTGGAGAGAAAATGAACTGACATGGATGTGACAGGGGCAGAAGACACTTGCCTGACACGAGCAGGCACCTCAACTACCCGCATTAAACACTCTGAGCAACATACGTGGCGATCAACCCGTGGAACGAACGAAGGCGACTCTGCGTGATGAAGTAATAAACGAAGACCCCCGCGGGATGGACACAGAACACAAGAAGATAAGGTTCCAACGGTCCTCAGAGATGGGTCCCACACTCTAACCCTATAAATACCCCCTCTCCACCAAGAGTAAGGGGATCAAAAATATGGGGGGAGAAGGAGGGAGAAAGATTGTGAGTGTAAGTTAGTCCTTTACAATATACAGACCTATGTAAACTCCAAAGTCACTCGACTATCTTTGTAATCATCAAGTACATAGTGAAACAACAACCCCGTGGATGTAGGCCATAGTGCTGAACCACGTAAATCCCCGTCTCATTTACACTTCACCACTTTATTTTTGTCTAACGCTTCATGAGTTTTACTTTTATGCTTCGTTTTCTTTATCTTCCCTTGCGTAAACGCCACTCGCAGTGTTCTTAGATGAGGCTATGATAAACCCGAAGGTTTTGAGCCAAGGAATCGATGCCATTGTATTATCAGCACGAGTTGGTACCTAGAGTGTGAATATTGTTTGTGAACACATAGATGCCTTCGTGATTTACGTGTTCACATGTTTGCTGCTGCATTGTAGAACTTCAGGATATACTAGTACTATATTGCAGTACTTACCTCAAGCACCAATGGATGTCCCTGATTATTGCAGGTGGGATGATGGCAACACAATCTTTACGATGACACGATAAGGAAAGCCTACATTTACCACTATAAGTAAGGAACTTTTATGACTGGCTTTCATTGGTGGGGGGACCATGTGCTATTTCCTAACAATTGCCATCTGACACAAGCAAATTTACATATATGATGAGCACCTTGATGTAAGATTAGAGTACAATTATATTAAGGTAAATGATGATATCGATTTCCTTAAGTAATACCTGTTGCATAAAATTTCTGCAAATCATTTGGCCCACCCACTGGTGGCATCATTCATGCCAAGAACTTGGTAGCCCATATATATTTGGCCAGTTTTGGGGTGCCGGGCCATTGAGATCCCACCACTAGGCTTCGCTGGAGCAATACAGCCAGAGATTGTTGATGAGCTATAGCATAAAGATATTGCTGACGGATGGAAAATGGTAACACCATATAGTTCGTGTAAGTACATAGGTTTGTCTTAACCTATATTTTGCTGGTTAAGTATTTGGCTGAAGCCGTTGGCGTTGGGATGAGATGCACTTAAGGACCATCATTGTGAAAAAAAATATATTGTTTTTGCAGTAATTCCATAAAAACACCCGTTTCCTCCATCGTTTTTGCAATATAACATTGTTCTGCTGCTAAGGACTATCCAATTATAGGGTCAGACTCTCTAACACTGAATTCCATCCACAGGAACTAAGAAATGCACCGGTAGAGTAATGACATAGTTTCTCCAACTGGGGTGCCCATTTTTTTCCCTAAAAACCCTCTTTGAGATTCCTTCATTCTCTCAACAAATCCTTCTGCGAATTCAGATTTTATGTGGAATTCACTTGGTGGTCTTAATACAGTTCCCATTTGTCTAGATAACCAATATATTTTGGGAGGAATTTTTTTTTTATGGTAATGGTACACGGTAATATATTGCGCTTTGTCCTCAATGTCTAGATCTGTTCTTTAGACTTTGCCTCCTTCTGCAAAGGGTCGCAATATATTTTCGTTCATAAAGGCATGTTCCATTATTTGTCTTTATCACTGTATCTTTTATTTTGGATACGTTAACGATCGAAGTACATTTTAAATTAAAAAGAAGATATATATAATTATCGACTGTACCAGTACTCCAGTACAGAGAAACAATGAGCTTCGTGAATAATGCGACAAGGAAAATAAAAGATATCATGGACAGATAATGTGCACAAATTTGAGTATTACAATAACATTACGAGCACTAGAGACAACTCGATAATAAACTAGCATCCATGGCACTTTCTGTATCCGATTCGTTACTGTAGTTTCTTCCAAGCCGATCCTTCCTTTCACTTGACAACAGTTTGGCAAACCTCGCGAGTGCTTCTTCATTTGTTTCTTGCTGGCGACTTTCTTGTTCGTTATGCACCACGGGTTCAAGTTGACCTGTCTCGACACTCACTTGTGTAACAGGTTTTTTTAACAAATCCTGGCCTAGTCTGACAAGATTCTCGAGATTTTCTTTTGTTGCTATGTCCATTGAAGATAATGAACTACTTTCACTCTTGGTGAAGTTATGTTGAATTCTGAAGAACTCGATTTGACTAGCACCGAGCCAGAGTTGGGAGAGAGCTATGATAGATGCATTGTCGTAATATGATATGTCAGACTCTGCTGGAGAGAACAAATCACTAAGTCCATTTGTGTGGCGTAACCAGTCTGCAACTCCCCATTTAGCTGCAACGTCAGCTGTTATTTCCTTTTTTTCTGCCTCTACTATTGTCGATGATCCTGTCCCCAATGATAGTATCAGAATTTTTCCCTTTCCCTGGGTGAAGAAATTTGGATTTCCCTTGCAGACTCCAGGAACCAATCCATATGGAAGCATTATCTGTAAACATAAGAGAAGTTTATTAATCAAAAAAATTTGTCACCAAAACTTCTATATTTTAAATCCGTTAATTAGTGTGTGTTTCCTTACCGGGGAGTTGGCAACTACCCCACCATCGATGAGGTTGAACTCTCGTACTTCTTCCATTTCACGGACTTTGCCTTTTATTTGGAAACGGTGAGGAGGAAGGTAAGTTGGTGCAGCCGAAGTGCCAATACAGACATCGGAAAGTAAAGGATCCTCTATTAGAGAGGTTTTTGCTTTTTCGGTTGTGAAGATACAGCTGTGTTTTAGTTTCAAATCATAAGTTGGAATAGCAACGGAAGTTAATGTTTGATGCAATCGAGTTTCTCCAAGTAACTGCTCCAAAAGTCTATGAAGATATTCACCATTATATTTTGGTCCTCCAACCATGTCATGAATCCACTTTTTGGCATTGTCAAAAATCCCACTACATGTGCAAAAAAAAAGCATATTAAGAACATAGTACAAACAAGAATAATGCGATAATACTTAATCAAGCAATCCAAAAAATCAACAAAAGTATAGTATAATATACCGATTCGGTTGTGGAAAGATCCTTGAGCAGTGGTCGAGGTAGAACTGAGGGATTTCTTTGGCTGCAAATAGTGGGCGGTTTTGTGCATTTGGTGCAGTTAGCATGGCTGTCACAAGTCCGCCGGTACTTGTCCCACTGATTATATCAAAATAATCCGCAATTCTTGCATCCGGACCATCCAATTCCTATAGTTAGTTGCACAACATAATTCAATATTAGTTATAAACATACAATAAAATCAATGCATGCATTACTCAGAAAATTATTATTATACCTGTAGTTTAGCTTCAAGGAATCCTAGAATGGTACTAGGAATAATTCCTCGGACACCTCCACCATCGATACAAAGAACTGTGATTAGTTTTGAGGGTGGTAATCGATCATCATAACTAGCAGAATCATTCACTTTATCCATGTCAATGATTAAAAAAACAGATGAAATCACACAATGTAACAAACAAACTATGAGTAAACTGGTAAGCAGAGATATAAGATTGTAAGAAGCAAAGATAAGGAGTTGTAGTTTGGTTAATGAGTTATGGATGAGTATATATAGCTTACAAAAAGTTGTGGATAAGTTTGTAGTTGCATTGATGATTCGGATTATTGGATGATGCTATCCACTTATAATTTCTATAACTTGTACAGACTATTGAAACATTCCATCTATAAGTTTGATGATCAGTTCTTGATTTGGAAATTGTTTTAATGATCTGGATAACCAGTACCATATTAAGCATGCTTAGTCCGTAAAACTTTATCCACTAAGGCTCAGAGTTAGCAACTCCATTGTAGGAGCTTCAATGAGTATTCCCCTCTTACAATCTGATCCTATCCACCACGTACACTTAATTTCCATTTTTTTGTATCCAAGTAAAAGTGATCTTATCTATAGTTTTTTGTTGCTTGATTTCTTTTTTCAGTTTTTTCTCAATTCAGTCGTTTCCTAACTTCATTCTAAAGGTTGGCTACGAATATGGCAAGTCAAGTATAAGCTAAGCTGAGGTTAAGCTTCGGACCTTTGCAGGGGCTAAAACAGGCCGGCTGCCACAAGTTTAAAACTCTTAACCTACACCACTATACTTGTTATCCTACACTGCATTAATTACAGCTGTGTTAGCTCCACCATAATATGAGAAATAGGTTTGTTAGTGGGCAATGTGATTTGGTATAAGTGGACAGGATTAAGGAGATTGATGTCCCCAAAATAATTTATACTCATGCGGTGATATTATGCACAAAAAATGCATCAACCGATCGCTGCTTGCTCCTTTGGTAGCTATAATCCGTATAAATTCATCATAGCTAGCGATCGAGTAATGAGTTGATGACCACCAAGAGTATTGTACTTCGGTTGTTTATTGCATTTATAGTAGACATTATCTGACCTCATAATCCATTTTGAACGTTATTAAGTACTCCACATTCAACTTATTAGCTGACTATCTGATTAAAAAGATGACTTGCATTTCATTTATCTTGTTCCATCTTTTCTTCTTCTTGCTGTTTGGTCTTTGAAATGAAACAAGCTTTTCGGGATAGTTATAAAGTTTGGTAGGAGGCAATTGCCTGCCATCAGAAAAATTCGTAAAACTATCATTGCTTATGCATTTCTCCATAAGCTGCGAAATGCTCACTAGTTTCCTTAGATGAGAAACTATTTGGCCGTAGTTGTCCATTGATTTTAATTTACTCGGAAAAATCTAATCAGTCCTGGTAGTGCAGTAAAAAAAATTCATTTTGCAATAATGAATTATCTTAATAGCTGATGTTCCTGCTCAATCTTTTTTACTACCTTGCTTTTCATATATCATCTCCCTAAGATAACAGAACTGAACACTGCAACATACATTGTAGCCTTAGATTACAAACTTTGGTCTATTAATATAGTGAGAAATATTGATTGCTATATTTCCTTATTAAAAGCTCTCATTGACCTAGTGGATCGATATTTATCTTCTAATGATAGTTTGATAGTGAATGAATGTCGAACTTATTCTTGTTTGGCTCTCTTTTCGACGCTTGTGCTCTCAAGCCAGTATGCCATGAATATGCAGGCAACACAGTCGTTTCGGGATCTTTATTTTTGATTCACTGGGAATATCTGTGGTGGGAACTCAGTTCTATTTACGCAGTATCATCTCCAACTCGTTAAATTTTAGTTGAACACGTCTGTGAGCTTTGTTAATGTATAAGTTCTGTTTCTGTCCAGAACCCGTGGTAGTGTATGATCACTGTTAGTTTTTGGTGCACCATACTATGACATTTCAGTATTTCACAAGTATATAATTACAAAAGTGCTAATAGAAGGTGAGGCTAGTGTGTTAACTCGCGACAGGTATGCTTTGTGGATCCATCAAAATTGTTAGTTGTCTTTCCTTCTTTCCTGTTTTATTCTATCTTATAGTGCAGAATTTTGCATTAAGAATGCGGCCATGATCTGCAGACCTTTCATGCTAAATCCATTATTATGTCTGAACCTTGATATCTTCTCTTTTACGATTCACCAAGTACATTCATCTCAGTTTTCTTTTTTACCATAAGTTCGACCGTTGTATCTTTTGTTTGTATGGTGCAATCTTTAGCAACCGGTTGCAGTGAAAAGAAATGAACAGTTCTAGAAAAGTTTTTGTTATAATCTGAGTCTAAAGATAGGTTTTGTTGTAGAGTTTTTTCCAAGGCATAGGTACACATCTTACAAGAAAGATAATATTGAAAGGAAACATTTTTCTGAGGATCCTAATAAAACAAATTACATTTTCGTTGATTTGACATGTTCCATGTCTGGTTGTGTCTGTTCTGAGTTGGCTAGGGCTAGGTTCGATTCAAACTTTGTTAGTTGGGTTTAGTGTTTAAAGAACCCGACCGGACCGGCCGGTTGGACCGGTGAACCAGTAAGCAAAATGGTCCGAATCAGCACTGATCCACTAATATGTTAAAAAAACCAGCGAACCGGCTGACCCGTCCGATCTAACCAGTGACCCATACAAACCAGTCCGATTTTGAACGGGTTTTATCAATTGACCTAGTAGTCCTGTACTCCTGTACTACAATTGCGATAATTTTAAGGAAAAGAAAAAAATATCAAACGAAAGAACAAATTCATATACAAATCAACATTTATGCACTGAATCACTTTCCAACCAAAACCATTAATCTTCTTCGTTCAATTGAGATACCTAATTTAGAAAAATCATTATTTTACAATCAACCAAGATCAAGAAAACACAAAACCCATAATTAAATATTTGATATCAAAGATCAAAGAAGTGAGAAGTTGTTTTTCCAACAAATTGATGTTACAACAGACCTTCAATTTTTATATAAACACATGTTTGTTACAATTGATCTTCAATTTCTTTTGAAGTTGCGGTGATTTTTTAGAGATGGAGAGGCACAAAGAGTTGTTACTTTATAGTACTTATGTTTAGGAGAGATGTTGTAGGAGAAGAGAAGACGCAATAAGGACGCTCCGTCTACGATGTGGTCGGGCCACATACAATGAGTATGTGGTCCATCTTTATTTCTTGACACCTGTATAACCTAAAAACCTGCCCCCTATAAATCCCCATAAAGCATTCACTTTTTGAGAAAAAGTAGGAAGTTAATTTCTTTTTTAGTTAAAATAATTGTGTAATAAAATAATTTTTAAACTTTTTTTTCTACTTTACAATATGTGTCAAAATATAAAGAGGGGCCACATACTTGAAGTATTTGGTCCTCGTAGCCGCTTAGGGATTGGTGGCAGAAAACGTAAAAATGTAACATTTGATGGCCAAATATGCGGACATAAAGAGGTAAACCACGTGGGCATCTAATTACTTCCTAAGTTGCATGTGTACATCCCTATCCTTGGTTGTCTTTAGGTCTTCTTTTACATGAAGTTAAAATGTTAGAGTATAAGATAAAATATTAAATACCTATTCTACATTTGATCCAGTGACTCCCGATTGAACCACTGGTTAGACCTGTTGATCCTGACCCAGTAAAGTTACTGGTTTGACGTTCGATCCGGGTTTCAAAACATTGGTTTGGGATGAGTATATGATGAAGTTTGCGCTGGGCTCTGAGCAGAAATTCTGATATGCGACTTAGAAAGCCAGTTCTGATACTCAACCATAACTAAGTTTCTTAGAGAAAAAATATTTGTATCCAGATCCAGAATTAGGAGATTCTTCTATGTTTGTTACAGTTTGGTTATATTTGAGGTTAAAAGAGCAAAACATGGGTTCTTTAATTAATAAGTTTTGACATCCTGCTGATAAACCCAGTCGCAGTGAAAAGGTTTGAGTATTTCCACGAGGTTGACTGCATTAGTAATTTTAATTTGAGATGTATGGCACATATTTCTTACTTCTCCAGAGCTTTTTATATACTCCCTCTCTGTATTTATTATATAGGCGGAATATTGCAGTTTTCTTTTTAACGGCCGATCAAAAAAAAAAAAACCAGTTTACTTTTCTAATGCCTAAAAGAATGAAAAAGCAAGTTTTCAAGAAAACTTGCTTGAAATTAAATTTGTACTAGCATCCCGTTCCTTATTTAGTTAAGACAATTTGTTTGTACAGAAATTAAATTGATGAATGCCGCTGAGTAGACCTTAAGTTCACCCTCAATGATGTTAACTACGTCTTTTGGATTTTGCTTTTTGTCTCCAAAAAAACAATTAGCATCTTGCCTTCCATATATTCCATGTTACAATACCACATATTGTCGTCCAGCCAATTGCTTGTGCGTTTTACTTTCCAGTAAATCTGTTTTTGTTGCTTTTTCCATTTTTGGCTTACTTCACTAAATCTAACCTTGAGCCTGAATATTGGAGAGAAATGTCAAGGATTGATCTCTTCTACCTTTTATGCTTTCCAGCAAGAACATTATTAAACTCACTTCTCACTGCTCATGTAAAGCCCGCACCAATGTAGTAGTGCAGGATAAGCTCATTCCTGGTGTGGACGTGCTGCTTTTTACTTTTCAATCCCAATGTATAGCATTGGATATAGGGGCCAAATATCGCACACCACTAAATTACAACCTCGCCTTGACTAAGACAATCATTAACACGAAGAAGAGAGAAATTGGGAAAAGAGTAATTACACGACAAAGAGAAAGAAGCACGAAGAACAACCATACGACAAGCACAACACGATATCAATCGAGAAGAGTACGAAGCAGTAACGCGAAAGACAGCAACATCTCCCCAAAGCCTGGCGAATACGACAGAATGAACAGAGATCAATTAGCAGAGATTTTGCACGTGAACCCAGTTGTCCTCTACCATGGTATTTGCCTATATAAGGGTCCAGATAGTAAAGATAGAGGAGAGAGATAGAATTCCGTCAAGTAAAAAAGGCTAAAATCATTCTAAGAAGAGAGAATCCATTAGGGTTTAACCTTGTACTTATCATCTCCATTGTTATATGTTTGGATCTTTTAGTATTTGTAAGATCGTCATATTTTCAATCTAAAGTCTTGTTTGAAGATCATATTTAGTGTCAAGAAGCGTATAATATCATTAATGTTTAAGTATATCTCTATGTCTTAGACTTTGTGTTCTTATCACTTCATTGGGTGTAGTTGTGGGATTTTCCGCAACCACATTTTGGCGCTAGAAACAAGGATGATTATTCCTCACCTGCTAGTATCCAGTTAGAAATCATCACCTGTATAACCTGTTTATCACCCTACCACCTTTCCTACCCACCAGGAGAACTCGCCTACTTGTGATGATTTTTTGAGTCCTCACCCACTCAAAAAAACTGTCTTCCCAAAAACTACAGTGGAGTGTCACTGTGATAAGGACAATACCCTATTCTTCATCGGCTCAGAAAACTCCTGACCTTTCAAAACACTGTGACTCCTTACACTGGAAACCCCAGTCATGCAAAGAGGAAATTCTGACAGCAGACGCGGAAAAAAACTAGCCGCCGCCATGGAAAATCCGAAATATTGGACGGAATGGGTTCAACCATATGACCCAGAAAGACCAATGATAAACATCAACTGGGGTGATGATAGAAGAGAAAATCAGTCCCACTTTCGAAATCAATATGAAGAGATCTTTGCTCTGCGGTGCGATAATGAAACACGACTCGCACAATGGAAAGAAACCGAGAAGATGCTGATAGAAGAACGGGTCAACCTCGTACAAGAAAACAGGTGGTTATGATAGAAAATCAAAACTTAAGAAGAAGGATACAAGAATACGAATTAGGAATAGAGTACGGAGAAAGTTACAAAAGATCCTGTAAGGAAAGAGGCACATAAAAAGAAGAAAGAACGAGACAAGCAGACGGGAATCTATTGAGCGAAACGCATCAGCCAAGGCGAAGAGGATGTAGGATGAGTAGGAGGACGTTATATCATAATAAACAATGGGCAAAGATGGTTCGACATGAAAACCACATCCAAATCACTACAAGGCAAAGTCAAGGAACCTATAATATATCAAAAGCTGCAAAAAAGAAAAACAGAAAGTCGCATAGAAGAATGCTGAGGCAAGCGTGCGAAAATAACGAAGACGTCCTCGCTGGAAATCAGACTCTTATCCAGCCATGAGAAAAACAGGAGAAGAAGTCACCTGTCGCATTCCACTCACTATGTGACAACTAAGCATGAAAGGAAAAACACCTGGGAAGAATAAAACGGAAGAATCAAGTTGTGTATCAATTCAAGGAAATTCAAATATAAAGCAAGCTCTTTTGATAAGCAAGCAAGCAAACAAAGGCGAAATAAAAACAATGCTACAAAGCTACAAAAATTTCTGTAAGACCTCAATAGGGGCAATAAGATATTATTAAAAACCTCTACCTAGGAAGGCTGGGATTACAATTGTGGCGTGTTAACTTAGTTCGCACTACTGTGCGACTGGAAAACTGCACAGTGTGTAAGAGGCGACCCTTAAGCCCTAACGCGCGTCATAACTAGTGTATCCTGGGAAAAGTTACTTATTGGGGGTGAAAGAAAAGCCCATCCACTGGAGGTCACTGAGAACGAACCACTCAGCAAATAAGATCTCCGGTATGTGGTGTAAAAGAAGACCAGTGGAGAAGAAGATGGTCTGGCCCTGTGATACACTCGGTCCAAATAAACCCCACCTAGGGTGTGATCTCATGCCTATTAAGCCACTTAGGCGAAAAGCATGGGGTTGCGATAACACTGGTCGTTGAATAACTGGATGGGAGGAGACCAACTGAAATGGTTAGGGGTGACTTCATTTAAAGGGCGATTCAGGGGGAATATAAATGGACGACACCCTCCACTAGGGAGCTGAATTGTGTCAAAGACGACAATGTACTGGGGATTTTTACTCACGGGAGTACCTAGGCCTGATATATTGTCGCAGAAATAACCTGAGGAGGCAAGAATACTAACACAGTTAAGGCGAGATCGATGGCCAATGACTCGCAAGAGCACATGGAACTGAGATTTCATCACCCAACAGGTGGAAGACCCTACCCAAGGCGACCATAAGTCATTTAAAGTTCCATGTGGGAGAAGGCAGTAAGACCTTAATTAGGAGGCGGATAAGACCTATATAGTTCGTGCAAAGGCAAGCCATACAAGGAGCGCGAATAAGATATGGAAAAACCATGCTGAGGCGGGAAGAAAACGCACACCATTCGAGCTAAGTATACTCCATTTATAAGTTTTACATATTCCAGTAACTAAAAGCATGATAGGAAGAACTTAAAAATACGACCACATCATCACATATTATGAAGGATTGCTTCGCACTAATGTATCAACCTCCAAACTTGAGAGCATGATGAGTCTTAAAGCTTATTCTTCGCGTAAACATCTTATCTATATTTGCAAGAATATAAACCCATTTTCGCATAATCATACCATATCATCCTAAAAGATCTTGACCTAGTTTGCACAAGTAGAGCTCACAGGATTAAAACCATGAACCCCCCACGGAGGCAGAAAGCAGAGGCAAATAGGGGAATAATGCTTCCCACCTCCTTAGGCAGACAACCAAACTATGCTTCGCACAAATAATCAACACCACACACGAAGTGGTTAAAAACTCAAAAATTAAAAATCAAATATATATTTGTTTCTAAAAATAAAATACAGGAAAGTGATACAATAGCAGTATAGAGATATATAAACAGAAGGGGAAACATAAAGCGTGCGATCAAAATTCCTTCTCGCGAGACCTCATCACCAACAGCGCATCAAAGTCATCAGAGTAATTGGGATTAGTATCGCAAGGTAACTCCAAACTAAGACGCGTGCAACAAAACAAGTCCTCCCAACAGACCCGACGGTTTAGCCGTTCCGAAGAGTAACCAGAGGTGACTCCAAGCTCAAAGCGTGAACCACAATAGAGTAGACCCTTCCAGCAGAATCGATGGATAACCCGTTCCGAATGATGACCCGATGATCAAATTGGGTACCAGGCAGTCGAGAGGAAAGCACAATTTGAATACCATGTAAAATACTATGCCAAATCCAACTGGAGTTTTTAGTATCAGAGGAGGTTCATATTTGATATCATGGTAAGGAAAATATTTGGAGTTTAACAACTGTAAATAAGGATTGTTAGAGCATTGCTCGGTCGAACTCGCATGCGTTGCTATCTCAAGCATGTTTGTCAATGTTAGTGATCAAAACTATAAGTCTTGATTTATAACCTATATAGCTAAAGGTCTCAGACTAAGATAGAAAGTTTTGTTGTGCTCAAGACTCCATGGAAATCATCATACAAGACGAAGGACTACTCAAGGAACTGGTGGAACTTCATCGACTAAAAGGTATGTGGAGACTTGAACTTATCTGTCACTCAAAAGTATATTTACTCTATCTCCTATTCTTGAGACAAAAGTCGTTTTGATATATAGACTTTCATTATACACATTTGCTATTTCGAGCCGAGTTTAACTCGCCTATCTATTTCTCGAAATATGTGTTGGTAAGCTTTCGCTTTATCCAAATTCATCTTTACCTAGTGACAAATGTCATGTTATGTTTCAATCACTTTGGAAATTTCTCTGACGAAAAATGGTCTGTGAATAACGGCTATATAACGTCCTCTGAGAATGTTTCAATGATTGAAACGAGAGTTTAGATTACATAACCATTTGTAGGATATAAGCATTGTTGTGGAAACACATATATGTATAAGTCCTTATTCCTTGAACCAAAGTTTGCGAAATTTGTTGATCAAGAGAAACGGAACGTGGCGTGAGCAAGGTCCGCGAACTGGCGGAAGTTCTCGACCCGAGAATTTCTGCTGGAGTTTGTGAACTCCTTCCGTGAGCTTAAGTCCGCGAACTTGATTAGGTTATATCTAAAATTGGTTGTTCTTGAACTCATGTTTATATAAACTAAGGAATGCTTTTGCAAACCGTGGCTATAAAGTTCATGAAGAGATTCGAGTGAATCAAATCGTTTTTGCTTCGATTGTGTCTTGTGTAATTACATAAGATCTAAGCAAATTGAACAACTCTATAACTAGTTCATTTGAGTCATTTGGACTAGTTATGGTGAAGAAGAATATGGTGGATATGAAAGTGATCATATGGCTAACCATTTGGTTAACTATTGTTGAACCAACAAATGTTAATGTTTGGGAATGGTTACATAAACCCAAAATTGGACATTTCATTTGTGTGTAACAAGCTAAGGTTTCGATCCAACGGTTGAGAAATATTAGCTTGATCTAATCAGGTTTTCATCTAACGGTGAATATTGAATGCTTTGTTACCAAGCTAACATTGATTGCAAACCCTGATTTGAAAGACTATATAAGGGAGAACTCTAGCAACTGGGAAACCTAGTCCCCACACCTTACGTGTGATACTAGTTGCATAAGCTAGAGTCGATTCTCCTTTAACCTTTGGTTTCTTCTTCTAAACCAGGTTAACGACTTAAAGACTTCATTGGGATTGTGAAGCCAGACCGATACTACTTTTCTTGTAGTTGTGTGATCTGATCTTGCATCGTCTATTGTTTTGAGTACAACTATAATAATTGGCTTGAGATTTATATCTCCGATAGGCAAGATAGAAAAGTAATCACAAACACTTCGTCTTATCGTTTGTGATTCCATAATATCTTTTTTCGCTGCGTCGATTAGGATTATTGTGAGGTGATTTATAATACTAGGCTGTTCTTCGGGAATATAAGTCTGGTTTATCAATTGGTTCCTGTCCACCTTGATTTATCAAAAGACGGAACAAAACTCGTAGGTATATTCGTGGGAGACGGATTTATCTATTACCGTAAACTTTTCTGTGTGATACAGATTTATTTATTAAAGTCTTTGACTTTGGGTTGTAGCAACTCTTAGTTGTGGGTGAGATCAGCTAAGGGAATCAAGTACGTAGCATCCTGCTGGGATCAGAGACGTAGGAGCATAACTGTACCTTGGATCAGTGTGAGATTGATTGGGGTTCAACTACACTCCAGACCGAAGTTAGTTTGGAGTAGGCTAGTGTATTTTGCGGCTTAATACAGTGTGTGTTCAATCTGGACTAGGTCCCGGGGTTTTTCCTGCATTTGCGGTTTCCTCGTTAACAAAATTCTGGTGTTTGTGTTATTTATTTTTCGCATTATATTTGTTTATATAACTGAAATTTCACAGGTTGTGCGTTGTTCAATCAATTAGAATGTCCGACCTTTTGGTTGTTGATTTAAATTGATTGACACTTAGATATTGGTCTTTGGTACCATCCAAGTTATCTCTCTAGTATTTGATAAAGACTCGTAGATTTCTATTTGCTTGAGTATATATCAAATCGAGAGATTGAGATATAAACTCTTTGATATACTTTTTATCTAGATTGAGTCTGAATGTCTAGTTGATTCTCTAGAAAGTATATTGGAGTTTGTCCATACAGATTTCTAATTGAATTGTTGGGTGTGGTTGTTGTACCCCCGCTTTTTCAATTGGTATCAGAGCAGACAAACACGTTTATAACCTTATAAGTATGTGTTTGTAGCAATCTGACTCGGTGGACAAGGGTGTTATCTCAATATACGTACCACCAGTCTTCGATGGCTCAAACTACCCAGGGTAGAAAGTTGTTATGTGTGCTTATCTTCAATCTCGTGATTTTCAAACATGGTTACATGTAGTTAAAGGTTATGATCCTCCGGTTAATACAAAAGGCGATGTATATATACCTAAGGATGTTGGTAGTTATAGTCCTGAAGAATCTCTTGCTGCACTGCAAAACTCTGACGGATTAAATACTATCAGACAAGTCGTTACCCCATACCTTCAGCACTATGTGTCTACTTGCACTAAATCTAAGATGCCTGGGATATCTTAGAAAGTTTATTTGAAGACAATAGATACGTTTCTAAGAAGTATGCCATCGATAGAGGAAATAACCTCAACACCCTCTCCAAAAATACCTCTTTTGGAAAGGTAAAAATTCTTGATCCAAATTCTGTTCAAACCTTTGCATTCAATGCTATTTACGACACAACTGAGTCCTCTAACTTTTCTTGGGCTGATGAATGTTGTTCAAATGGAGATTGGTTCGATAAACCATTGATAACGGAAAGGATCAAGGATTTTGTAAAAAGAAGCATTAGATGTGATAAACATCTTCTGTCAGCTTTTGCTGCTAATGATTCTTTGAAAGAAAAATCTTTAAGTGTCAACATTTTGAATGCGTCTGATGGATGTGATGAACCCGCGGCTCTTGCAGCATAAACATCCACATACTCAAGGTATGATTCAGAAATTGAGTCTGACACAGAGATTTTTGATTTCTTGAATAGAGAGGTTCTTCAAGAAAATCTCCAATTAAAAGCTTCATTGAAGAAACTAGAATCATTAATCCATGTGAAAGATCTTGAGATACACTGTCTTAATGATAAATTCACCAGAACCATTGCTCTAAAGGAAAAAGAGACTAATACTCTCAAGGATGATCTACAAAGATTATCTGGAAGTTCTGACAAAATCTCAACAATGTTATTTGGTCAGAAATCGTTTGGAAACATAAATGGTTTAGGATTTAAAAGCAAGACTGCAGGTATTGTCAACCCCGTTGTTTCTATTCATGTAAAAACAAAGGTTGACGGTTGTGATAAACAGAAGGAACTTCAACAAGACAAAGGATCCTTGATTTGTTCGTTTTGTGGAAATGCGAATCATGTTCAAAGCACGTGTTGGAGGTTCAAGAGGAATAACAAAAGAATTTCCAGACTGCGAAAGAACATGCAAAAGATGAATCTGGATAATCAACATGGGTCTCATAAAACCAATGCTTCCAGAATCAGAAGAGGTAGGAAATTTGTTTATACAACAAGCCTTGGTAAACAAGGGGAGCGTCTGGCTCACAACGTCTCTGTCTAATTCCAGAGACGTTCGCATCCTCATCTTTAACTTGAGAAAATGGGGTTTTGCTTCTTTGTGACTCAAGTAGTGTATTTATTTTGTTAAAGAAAATTTCTCCTAACAATATAGATATTGAATCTTTAAACTATGGAAGACTTATTCTTCTAAGGTTTAGACATTTCACAAGTCTATTTCATACTTTTGTAGACTTCTTTTTTTTCCCCTAAAAAGATACAGTTTCATGACTCCTGTAACTAGGGGCACCACAAACAGGGATGCAGTCGAAGCAATTAATGTGTATCTGTGTAAAGGAATCTCTTCCTCAAGGGTAAAGAAAGTGAAGACTACAAAGTGTGGAGAAGGTTCTTCCTCTAGCTTCCTCTTGTCTTTTTATCAGCTTGATAATAACTTCAGAGGTTTGGTGAAAGATTTCATCAACAAAAGAAACAAATTAAAATCTCAAATTATTTCGTCTTTAGAAGAGATAGCTCACTATGAACAAATGTTGTCTTTTTGAAAAAACACCTTGCGTGAACTAAAAAGAGGACTTAGTGAGTTAACTGATATTTCTGAAGATTTGGAGGAATTGAATGATCCCATAATAATTGGGTTTTTCAATAATGAGAAGGAATTCTCAGGTAGAGGCTCTGAGAAAGATCTACAACGACTAGTAAGTCTTCGGATGAGAAACCTTCTATTTTCTTGTTTTGTTAGAAGAATAACTAGAGTTTGGAATAGTCATTATTGTGATTACACATAGCTATGTCCAACGTTTTCATCTTCATGTTTTTAGATTTATTGGTTTAAATACTTTTTTTTTTTTGGAAGATGATTTTTGCAGTATTAATATTTATGGTTTTATATATTGCAATTTTTTATGGGACATGTGTGTTTGCGTCCGTGAACTATGATTGTCCCATGTATTGTCAAAAGTAAAGTCTTTCGTAAGTCGATATTCATATGTTTATAAAAGAATGAACAGACTTTTGACAAATACAAAAGTTAAGCCTATATTGTCAATTATTGATGGAAGACAGGTTAAAATCTTTTGTTTTCAAGGATTATGTCTATTGTATGTCATTGTGCAAATGGTGATGGAAAATATAATGAATCCTTGTGTATTTCGCAGTATTGATCTTCTCTGATCCATATTTTATGTATTACTGTGAGGCTCCGTAAAGTGTCTTATATTGAGCATTAAACGACCAAGTTGATTATTTTTATGATTAGCTATGTTGTTGTTCCGTAAGGTACTTTATGTCGAGCATTTTCAACTAAATTAATCATCTTGTTTGGTTATTTAGTTGTTGCTCCGTAAGTTTTCTTATGTCGAGCATGACCAATTAAATTGATTACTTTTGTGATTAGTTTGGTTGTGTATTTCGAGTAGATTAATTATGGGTTCTCTTGTGATTAATCTAATTGTATATTTTTGAGTCTCCATAAGTTCACTTATATTGAGCATTTATTGATTAAATTAATCATGGGTTCTCTTGTGGTTAATTTAATTGAGTTTTTTGTATTCAAATTCATACTCGTATGTGATTTGTTATGTCCAAAGAAATCCTTCTTTTCTTTCGAAATTAAGGTCGCTCTTGTTGTTATTTCGGGAATGACATTTTATGGGGCAGAGTTCTTAATTGAACTTGTGTTTAATTTCCAAATCTTTGTGGGGAGTGCGGCTGTGGAATATTATAGGGGTTATCTTCTATCTTTATAAACTCCATGATGAACGCATTTAGCTTCGGCTTTATGATTGCATCTAAATAAGATGATATATTTTTTCTTTCTTTTGGTCAAGAAATGTCTCTTTCGGAAATTTCATTAGGATCACGTTCTTGTACCTTTGCCAATTTTATTGACAAAAAGGGGGAGAATTAATATATAGTTCACACTACAAATACATATGGTTTTCGGATCATTATGTAAGGGGGAGTGGTTTCCATGTGAGATGGAATATTGACTAAGGGGGAGTGATACATATCACCATAGTATTGTTGTTGAAGTTGTGATACAATTGAACTTTGACGTTGTATAATGATACTATGACACTGTATAACAATGATTGAGAACTCTTGTTTTCTCATTGTTATAGCTACAGATTTTCAACAGCGATGATGTTGAACTTACAACCTTTGGGATCATTGAGTACTTGGAAGTGACGAAGATTTCGAGTAATGTTGAAGATTAGGCATATGGAATAGGAGATACAAAAGTCAATTTATTTATTTTTTGTATTTCATATGCATTAATAGTTTTGTCACTAAAATTGACAAAGGGGGAGATTTTTAGAGCATTGCTCGGTCGAACTCGCATTCGTCGCTATCTCAAGCATGTTTGTCAATGTTATTGATCAAAACTATAAGTCTTGATTTCTAGCCTATATAGCTAAAGGTCTTGGACTAGGATAGAAAGTATAGTTGTGCTCAAGACTTCATGGAAATCATCATACAAGACGAAGGACTACGCAAGGAACTGGTGGAACTTCATCGACTAAAAGGTATGTGGAGACTTGAACTTATGTGTCACTCAAAAGTCTATTTACTCTATCTCCTATTCTTGAGACAAAAGTCGTTTTGGTGTATAGACTTTCACTATACACATTTGCTATTTCGAGCTGAGTTTAACTCGCCTATCTATTTCTCGAAATATGTGTTGGTAAGCTTTCGCTTTAGCCAAATTCATCTTTACCTAGTAACGATTGTCATGTTATGTTTCAATCACTTTGAAAATTGCTCTGACGAAAAATGGTCTGTGAATAACGGCTATATAACGTCCTCTGAGAATGTTTCAATGATTGAAATGAGAGTTTAGATTACATAACCATTTGTAGGATATAAGCATTGTTGTGGAAACACATATATGTATAAGTCCTTATTCCTTGAACCGAAGTTTGCGAACTTTGTTGATCAAGAGAATCGGAATGTGGCGTGAGCCAAGTCCGCGAACTGGCGGAAGTTCTCGACCCGATAATTTCTGCTGGAGTTTGTGAACTCCCTCCGTGAGCTTAAGTCCGCAAAACCCATTTCGAGAACTTGAGTAGATTATATCTAAAATCGGTTGTTCTTGAACTCATTTTTATATAAACTAAGGAATGCTTTTGCAAACCGTGGCTATAAAGTTCATGAACAGATTCGAGTGAATCAAACCGTTTTTTCTTCGATTGTGTCTTGTGTGGTTACATAAGATCTAAGCAATTGAACAACTCTCTAACTAGTTCATTTGAGTCATTTGGACTAGTAATGGTGAAGAAGAATATGGTGGATATGAAAGTGATCATATGGCTAACCATTTGGTTAACTATTGTTGAACCAACAAATGTTAATGTTTGGGAACGGTTACATAAACCCAAAATTGGACATTTGATTTGTGTGTAACAAGCTAAGGTTTCGATCCAACGGTTGAGAAATATTAGCTTGAATTTAATCAGGTTTTCATCTAACGGTGAATATTGAATTCTTTGTTACCAAGCTAACATTGATTGCAAACCCTGATTTGAAAGACTATATAAGGGAGAACTTTAGCAACTGGGAAACCTAATCCCCACACCTTACGTGTGATACTAGTTGCATAAGCTAGAGTCTCCTTTAACCTTTGGTTTCTTCTTCTAAACCAGGTTAACGACTTAAAGAATTCATTGGGATTGTGAAGCCAGACCGATACTACTTTCTTGTAGTTGTATGATCTTATCTTGTTGTTTCTATCGTACGAGTACGATTGTAATAATTGTCTTGAGATTGATATCTCCGATAGGAAAGATATAAAAGAAATGACAAACACTTCGTCTCATTGTTTTTGATTCCGCAATATCTTTTTCGCTGCGTCGATTGAGATTATTATGAGGTGATTGATAATACTAGACTGTTCTTCGGAAATATAAGTCTGGTTTATCAATTGGAGCCTGTTCACCTTGATTTATCAAAAGACGAAACAAAACTCGTAGGTATATTTGTGGGAGACGGATTTATCTATTACCGTAGACTTTTCTGTGTGATACAGATTTATTTATTAAAGTCTTCGACTTTGGCTTGTATCAACTCTTAGTTGTGGGTGAGATCAGCTAAGGGAATCAAGTATGTAGCATCCTGCTGGGATCAGAGACGTATGAGCATAACTGTACCTTGGATCAGTGTGAGATTGATTGGGGTTCAACTACAGTCCAGACCGAAGTTAGTTGGAGTAGGCTAGTGTCTGTAGCGTCTTGAAACAGTGTGTGTTCAATATGGACTAGGTCCGGGGTTTTTCTGCATTTGCGGTTTCCTCGTTAACGAAATTCTGGTGTTTGTGTTATTTCTTTTCCGCATTTATAATTGAAATTTCATAGGTTGTGTGTTGTTCAATCAATTAGAATATCCGACCTTTTGGTTGTTGATTTAAATTGATTGACACTTGGATATTGTTCTTTGGTACCATCCAAATTATCTCTCCAGTATTTGATAAATACTCGCAGATTTCTATTTGCTTGAGAATATATCAAATCGAGAGATTTAGATATAAACTCTTTGATATACTTTTTTATCTAGATTGATTCTCTAGAAAGTATATTGGAGTTTGTCCGTATAGATTGCTAATCGAATTGTTTGGTGGGGTTGTTGTATCCCCTCTTTTTCAAGGATCATATGGATTGTGAATGATATTCCAGGCTAGTTTGGCTAACATTGCAGAATTGTAATGATGTAGTTGTTTCAAACATAATCCTCCTAATCTCTTAGGAAGATTCATGTTAGACCATAATATAAAGTGTCTATTATTATGATTTGAAGAGCTTTTCCACCAGTAGTTTCTCTAGATTTGATCCATTTGATGTATAATTGTATCAAGTAGTAACTGATGTTGGTGGTGGTCCTGATAGATGTGAATCTGGTAGAGTATATGAAGCTGAACTGCAATATGGTGTTGGATGTGGTTTTTTTAGTGTTGCAGGTGGTATTTCAGTGTGAGTTCAGTGTTACAGTGCAGTGACTGGTGGTGATTAGAATGAGTTTTAGCAGTTAATGTCCTAGAAGAAATGGAGTGCTGGTAAAAGACAGAAATGCAGAGAAGCGTCGTGGTTTGAGTTTCTGATGGGTTGTGTTGTTGAAGCTGCGGTTATGGTTGTTATTGCAGTTGATGAACAAGTTACTACCGCAGTGTATGTTGAATGATGTGTATGATTCTTAGGACAGGTTTGAGATCGATGTGGAGTTATTAGTATAAATGCAATTAAAATGGTGTTAGCAGAATGGTTGAACTGTGTAGATTTTGATGGCTTGGTTAAGTTGGTGATATGACTGAAGTTGTTATGTATGGCTAAGCGAGCTATTACATAAATGGTGAAGTGGGCGTGTGTTGATGGCTGAGATCTAGGAATTGAAGGTGCAGAACTGAAGTTATAGAGCACCATCTTGGCGCAACACAGCATTTGGCATGTGCAAAACTGCAACGGTCTTAGGCCTTATCTACTTAGACCAATCAGTTACTGACTTTAGATCTGACTCATCTGACACTGAGCGTGTTTATTGACTCGGTCCGACTTGACCGAGTTAACTCAGTTGACTAGCCTGACCGCTGACCGAATTGATTTTGCATGTCACATGAGATACTTTTATAGTCAGATTCCGACCAACTTCCAGCGGTGATACCAGTTTTCCGGTGACACTTTTTTAGCATATTTTCTACATGGGTATTCTCACATATATGGGCTTGGTGGACATCTTGGTTATGGACTTTTGAAGACTTGTCCTACTTTTGGAAACAAGAAGAGAGAAAAAAAAAATCTTCGACTTCTTGGGGATATCACGTATCTACTTAGAGCTTTGGATATAGCACGCGAATAGGGTTTGCTTTCATTATTTTTCATCTTCATTAATTCATTTTGTTAGAGCACTGCTCGGTCGAACTCGCAAGTGTTTCTATCTCAAGCTTGTTTGTTAAATTTAGTGATAAAACTATAAGTCTTGATTTCTAGTCTACTTATAGTAATGTCTCGGTCTAGGATAGATTGTGTAGTTTAGCTTTAGACTTCATGGCGTTCATCGATTGAATACGAAGAACTACTAAGGATAGCTTGTGGAACTTCATCAAAAAAAGGTATGTGGAGACTGGAACTCATCTATCACTCAGAAAGTCTATTTATACTCTATCTCCCTTATTGAGACAAAAGTCGTATTACTATGTAGTATTCGATTGTACACATTTGATATTTCGAGCTGAGTTTAACTCGATTACATATTTCTCGAAATATGTGTTGGTAAGCATTTGCTTTAACCAAGTTCATCTTATTGTAGATGGTGGATTTTCGACAAAAGGTAAAATCGTAAAACCATAATTATGCATGCTCCTGATCCAGCAATCAGATGAGTATTGAGGCTCATGTCTCTCATCGAAGCATGAAAGCTCATGCCACAAGAATATCTAACTGAGAATATTGTCTCTCAGAGTATATGTAGGTGTGTAGTCTCTCAGCTGAGCCAACGACATATCTCATAAATACTGAGCAATTTCAGTAATCACTTCTGTTAAGAATCAAAATGTTTGGACGGCTCCTAGATGTATTACTCACTAGTACAGAGCACTAATGTCTTCAGGATGTCGCAATATTCCCTGACTTTATAAAATACATATTCAAATCGAGCGTTCTGCTTCAGCTAACTCATACCTCGATTTTCGAATAATTATAATGCTCCTAGACATCATGTCTGCTAGTATAGAGCCATCAATTAATTATTTCTAGTCGCAAGATTCATCAATTGAATTCCTAGAAAAATATTCTATGTTCTGTACAATATTTCGTTACTTCAATTTATGATTATCCCCAGCAGAATTCCATGGGTTAGTAATAAATATTCAACGTACGGGAATCTGAGCCACCATCGAGTAAGCCCCGAGAAAACGGTGCAAATGTATTCAACAATAAATGCACTAACGAACACCTGAATGCACGAACGAACATTCAATAACATGAAGGAACGATCAAATGTGGAGAAAATAATAATAATAATAAAATACCTAAAGGAGGCGTCTAAGGGGACCCAATCCACCAGCCGGCCAGTCATGCCGCCATGGTGGGTCCCACGCTTCTCCCTTTATTTTATCATACTTTATTATTTTTCCTTGATCCCATGATAATCCCTTCAATTTACGAAACTCCTTCGTTTCATGGTATTTTCTTCACATTAAGGAAATTATACAAAAATTACATAAAATTAGGAAAGGTGTCAGGGACCGTGGTCACTAGCCGGTCGGCCATGCCCTAGCCGTGACCTGTCCCACACCTTGTAATTCCTAATTTTATTAATTATTTCCATCACCTCATGGAAATTCCTTAATCCTATGAAACTCCTTCGTTTCATGGTATTTCCTTCACATTAAGGAAATTATACAAAAATCACATAAAATTAGAAAAGGTATCACGGGACCATAGTCAGTAACCGGCCGGCCATGCCCTAGCCATGACTGGTCCCACACCTTGTAATTCCTTATTTTATTAATTATTTCCATTACCTCATGGAAATTCCTTAATCCTACGAAACTCCTTCGTTTCATGGTATTTTCTTCACATTAAGAAAATTATACATAAATTACATAAAAATTAGGAAAGGTGTCACGGGACCGTGGTTACTAGTCGGCCAAGCCCTAGCCGTGACCGGTCCCACACCTTGTAATTCCTTATTTTATTAATTATTTCCATCACCTCATGGAAATTCCTTAATCCTATGAAACTCCTTCGTTTCATGGTATTTCCTTCACATTAAGGAAATTATACAAAAATTATATAAAATTAGGAAAGGTGTCACGGGACCGTGGTCACTAGCCGTCCGGCCATGCCCTAGTCGTGACCGGTCCCACACCTTCTAATTCCTTATTTTATTAATTATTTCCATCATCTCATGGAAATCCCTTAATTTCATGATATTTTCTTCAAATCATGAAAATAATATAAAATTAAGGGAGACTCACGGGACCGGGCCTTAGCCGGCCGACCATGCCCAAGCCGGTCCCACACGCCCTTATTTTATTATTATTAATATTATTTGTTTCCCTCATCTCATGGAAACTCCTTGATTTCGTGATATTTCCCTAAAATCATGAAAATAATATAAAATTAGGAAAAGTGCCATGGGACCGGGCTCATTGGTAGGTCGGCCATGCCTTGGCCATATCCGGTCCCACACTTCGTGATTCCTTCATTTTATTATTATTATTTCCTTCATCTTATGAACTTTCCTCATTTTCAGAAAAATCCTTGATTTCTTCATATTTTCTCAAAATGTTGCTCAAACGCACATCAAAAAATGTCAAAATTCTCAGGACTGAGACGCGGACACTTTGGCGACGTGAGCATGTGACCTTGATCGACCAAGGTTGTATCTTTGGCTTTCAAGAGGCCAGTCCCATACTTTTTTATCATTTGACCTAATTTGTTCACATTAGGTTCAGACTCTTCCAAACAATTTTGGAATTTGATAAAACGATCGTCAGTCGATCCCGTGACCAACCAGGGTCGGTTTCATGACCCATTGGTCGGTCCTTCATCTCTTCATAGTTTATTAGGTTTTATCACCTAAGGTTCAGAAGAACATTATTTGAATAAATGATTAAACCAGCATTTAATCATCTTTTCACCAACTGGTCTTCAAGAGACTTTGGTATTTTGTTGGCTAGAGCATCTGGGCGTTACATGTGAAAAAGTGGGGGTACAACAACCACACCCAATATTTGTCTTAGCAATCTGTATGGACAAACTCCAATATACTTTCTATAGAATCAACTAGACAGTCAGGCTCAATCTAGATAAAAAGTATATCAAAGAGTTTATATCTCAATCTCTCGATTTGATATATACTTAAGCAAATAGAAATCTGCGAGTCTTTATCAAATACTAGAGAGATAACTTGGATGGTACCAACCAATATCCATGTGTCAATCATTTTAAATCAACAACCAAAAGGTCGGATATTATAATTGATTGAACAATGCACAACCTTTGATATTTCAATTATATAACAAAATATAATGCGGAAAAGAAATAACACAGACACCAGAATTTTGTTAACGAGGAAACTGCAAATGCAGAAAAACCCCGGGACCTAGTACAGTTTGAAAACACATTGTATTAAGCCGCTACAGACACTAGCCTACTCCAAATTAACTTCGGTCTGGACCGCAGTTGAACCCCAATCAATCTCACACTGATCCAAGGTACAGTTATGCTCCTACATCTCTGATCCCAGCAGGATGCTACGTACTTGATTCCCTTAGCTGATCTCACCCACAACTAAGAGTTGCTACAACCCTAATTCGAAGACTTTAATAAACAACTCTGTATCACACAGAAAAGTCTACGGTAATAGATAAATCCGTCTCCCACGAATATACCTACGAGTTTTGTTCCGTATTTTGATAAATCAAGGTGAAAATGAACCAATTGATAAACCGGACTTATATTTCCGAAGAACAGCCTAGTATATCAATCACCTCACAATAATATTAATCGACACAGCGAAAAAAGATATTGCAGAATCACAAACGATGAGACGAAGTGTTTGTGATTTATTTTATATCTTTCGTATCGGAGATATCAATCTCAAGCCAATTATTACAATTGTACTCGTATGATAGAAACAACAAGATCAGATCATACAACTCAAGAAAGTAGTATCGGTCTGGCTTCACAATCCCAATGAATTCTTTAAGTCGTTAACCTGGTATAGAAGAAGAAACCAAAGGTTAAAGAATAGACTCTAGCTTAGCACAACTAGTATCACACAAAAGGTGTGGGGATAAGGTTTCCCAGTTTCTAGAGTTCTCCCTTATATAGTCTTTCAAATCAGGGCTTGCAAACAATGTTAGCTTGGTAACAAAGCATTCAATATTCACCCTTAGATGAGAACCTGATTAGATTCAAGCTAATATCTTTCAACCGTTAGATCGAAAACTAGCTTGTTACACACAAATGAAATGCACGTTTCTAGGCTTGTATAACCGTACCCAAACTTGTACATTTGTTGGTTCAACAATAGTCAACCAAATGGTTAGCCATATGATCACTTTCATATCAACCATATTCTTCTTCACCATAACAAGTTCAAGTAACTCAAATGAACTAGTTAGAGAGTTGTTCAATTGCAAGGAAATCTTATGTAACTACACAAGACACAATCGAAGAAAAAACGATTTGATTCACTCGAATCGGTTCATAAACTATATAGCCACGGTTTGCAATTTGCATTCCTTAGTTTATATAAGAATAACTTCACAAAAATCGTTTTTAGATATAACCTACTCAAGTTCGCGGACTGGGTTCGCGGACTTAAGTTCCCGGACGGAATTCACAAACTCCAGCAGAATTTCTCGGGACGAGAACTTCCGCCAGTTCGCGGACTTGGCTCACGCCACCATTCCGGTTCTCTTGATCAACAAAGTGCGCAAACTTCGGTTCAAGGAATAAGGACTTATACATATATGTGTTTCCACAACAACGCTTATATCCTCCAATGGTTATATAATCTAAACTCTCATTTCAATCATTGAAACATTCTTAGAGGACGTTGATATTCTATAGTTGTTATTCACAAACTAATTTTCGTCAAAGTAAGCAATTTTCAAAGTTTGAAACTTTCCATGACTATCGTCACTAGGTAAAGATGAACTTGGCTAAAGCGAAAGCTTACCAACACATATTTCGAGAAATAGATAGCCGAGATAAACTCGGCTCGAAATAGCAAATGTGTATAATCTAAGTCTATATAGAAAAACGAATTTTGTCTCAAGATATGAGATAAATAGACTTTTGAGTGATAGATAAGTTTAAGTTTCCACATACTTTTTAGTCGATGAAGATCCACCGGTTCCTTGAGTAGTCCTTCGTCTTATATGATGATTTCCATGGAATTCTTGAGCTCAACTACACTTTCTATCCTAGTCCGAGACCTTAGCTATAATAGACTAGAAATCAAGACTTATAGTTTTGATCACTAACATTGACAAACATGCTTGAGATAGAAACGCATGCGAGTTCGACCGAGTAATGCTCTAACAACATGGTCGACTCATCATACCATGAAGATGGTCCCTTCTTCACTCCGCCGTTGATTTTCAATAAATCATCAATTGATCAGCAATTGATCAAAATTAGGGTTTCGAATCCAAAGCTCTGCAAAACATAATTCTGAGCAGATTCAAACACTAATAATTTTATGTTAATCCCGTGATCAACATTCTAATACTCGGTTCCAGTATTTTAAATTAATATTTTATTTGGTCATGTTACCAATAATTCATCAAATGAGCAACATTCGTTCAAATGAGCAATATTTGCTCAGACTAAGGAATATTGGTTCAACTATCAATATTCAACAATTCATCAAGTGAACAATATTTGTTCACCTTAACTATCAACATTTATTCGACAATTATACTTCTGTCTCAACAAACACGTTCAATTCATGAGTCCCAAAACATTTGTTCGACTCAGCAATGCAAGGACTCATCGTCCCATGAAGTCAGCAATTGACTAACTAAATACACATCTTCCTTGCAGACTCCACAATCACGAGACATCAATCGTGTCACATGGGGGATATTAACTAAGATTTTGGTCTGGAGGCCTACGGCACATGTGTTCACCCACAATGAGAATGTGATCAAGTCGTGAAATCAGTTGGAGGAGTTAGCAAAGTAGTGGATGGAAAATCAACCAAGTCAATGCACGATGAGAAACTGGTTTTAACACGATTTTTATTTCCCCACTCTTTGACTCCAGTAACTGTCACACTTCATGGGGTCAAGGTGTTTACAATTCTTGCAATATAAATAAGTCTCTGAATCATGATTGAGAACAAACAATTTTTAACAGACAATTCTCGATAGACAGTATTTCGTCTACACGAACTCATCGTCTTAGCAATTACTCTCAGCTGAGTAAACTCAATCATTCAGAAACTATTTTCACGCAAAAATACACAACACACCAATAATCCTTGATCACCATTGATATCACACATTTCTCAGCTTCCCTCCTACAGATCGACCCATCCACTCTTGTGACCGAATTGACTCTGGAACGTCCATTGTCTTGGTTTAGGCTGGAGTCCTACTGATTGATCTCTCGAACTTAAAGCACTCCCTTCTTGCAGTGCATTTGTGTGAGGTTAAAGATTTCGCTCGGTTCAAGGAGTCTCCTCCGCATGGTCGTCTCCTCAATTCCTTAGAAACTAGAAAATCGTTTTTCTCCATCTACAGATTGGCGACCACAGTGAGAGATCATTCTGTTGGTTGCAATCTCACATTTTCACAAGATGGTTGATCTTAGGTCAGGTTCAATTATACTGGTGGTACTCCTACTCCAAACAATGCTAGCACTAGAAATACTGGTGGTACTCCTACTCCGGCTCCCAACAACGACACTAGCTGTACCACTCCTCCTCAGATCAACATCGGGAACAATTCTCTCTTCGGCCGCTCTCCTGAGGAAGTCAGAGAAAACCCGCCTACCATAGGTGATCTCATGAAGGTGTAAGAGACTCTTGCCAAGAAAGAGTTATGCAATTATCTCAAAACTCTCACAGACTAGATGTCAGGGAAAACTCAGGAGAAAGGAAAAGCTAAAGAAACATCTTCGGACGCTGATCCTGAAGTCATTCCAATCTATGTAGTAGATGATGAAGAAGTTCCTAAAGATAAAGCTGCAGACAATCCGCCAGCGAAGGAACAACTCAGTTTCATCACCTGTGAAGACTTTGAGCGCCTCTTGGAGGACCGTGGAAAAGATAAAACTCCATCTGTCCATCGTCACCAACCTCCATACCCTTCTGCTACACAAAGGATTCCTCTACCAAAAGGTTATGTCTCTCCAACGTTCACCCTTTATGATGGAACAGGCAATGCTCGAGAACATGTATCTCGGTTTTTGGAAGCATTGGGCGAACATGGGCACAACCATGTTGTCCGCCTTAAGTAATTTTCAAAATCTCTGAAGGGCAGGGCATATACCTGGTACAACAATATCGCACCATAGTCTATCAAAAGTTGGGGAGAAATGATTAATGCTTTCTACAGAAAATACTTCTTTGTTTCAGAGCAAATCACTCTCTCTGATCTTTGAAGGATGTTTCAAAAGATCAATGAACATCCTAATGATTATGTGAAAAGGTTCAGAGTTCAGGCTCTGGACTGTCATGATCCAAATGTCACAGAACAACAACTTGTAGACTTGTGCATCAACGGCATGATCCCGGTCTGCGCTTTATTGGAAAATCTTCGTTTCCAGACCTTTTCAGAACCTCATGAAGTGGCGAAGAGATCAGCAACTACTGCACCCGCTTTACTGGAAAGAGCAAAAGCTACAAAAGCTGAGGAACCACGAGAGACTCGAGGTAGTAGGCGTCTGATCAACAAACAGTACAACCTCCAGCCTTCCACAAATGTTGTTGCAGAAAGGGGCAAATGGAAAGCCGAACCGCAACGCAAGCCTGCATCTTCGGCTCCTCCAAAGGCACCAAGAAAGGGTAATCAAACCCGGGATGCACAAGCTCCAATTCAAAACGCAGAGCCGGCGGAACCTGATTTTCCCCTCTCCATTAAAGAGGTCATTGAACTGCTGGATGCCTGGATCCAAGACGGTGCAATCAAGTTGCCATATGTCAGAAAAGAACCAACTGAAGAGGAAATGGAGAACCCTCGCTACTGCCGTTTCCATAGGTTCATCAATCATCCCACCAGCGACTGTAGGGTCTTGAATTGCATATTCAATGAAAAGGTTGAATCATGGGAACTTAACTTGGGGACTGAAGGAGTACACAGGGACCCTCTTCCAGTTAGGACTTTCTCTATCTCTGAACAACCAGTCAAAGAAGCAGTTCAGTCGTTGATCGAACATGTCTGCGAATTTCTTTATCTGTCGAAGGCTCAAAGGGGAGACATGTTCACGGCTTTGAATCATATAGTATCTGGGAAACGTCTACTGATCCCAGAAGTACCTCCTGAGCCTCCATCCACTGACAAAGAAATGTATGACTGGGACTGCTCACCACAGTGCATCTCAAAAGAAATGAATTCAGAAGGGTGTTCGTTGATGTTGGCACAACCATCAACATCATTCATTTGAAAACTCTCAGAGCCGCTGGTATTACTCGACAGGAAGCTACGCATGCTCCCATGTCAATCAGAGATCATGAAGGGACACTCAGGGATGTATACGGCTACATCACCCTCATGGTCAGAGAAAACTCGGTCTGCACTGAGACTAAGTTTTATATAATCCGGGAAGATCCAGGATGTGACATGATCCTTGGACGACCTTGGATTCATGCTAGAAAGGTGACTCTAATGCCTTTGGTTGAAGAAAGCTCTGATTCAGAAGAAATAGAAGATACTCCATCATTCGAGCATCTGGAGGAAGTTAAAGCCTTGGTAGAATTAGCACAGAAACCTGGAGAAAGTGCACACTCTTTCATCAAAAGATTGTGTACTCAGGCAAGTCTGATTCCCCTTCATGCGCATATACTACCAATGTTTAATCATGTTTCCCTGGTGCGAGAACTTCTTACCACTGACAACTTAGACGTCGCAAAGTGCTATGAGTGGATAGCCTCATCGCGATAATATTACACCAAATGGTTGAATACAGAGTTTCTTCAAACTGGGCATTCTATCAAAAGATTTATTGCTGAAGACATGGTTGAGCATGACAAACAGTACTCTGGATACTCCCCTTTGCATGATTGTCTATATGTGCCACAGCTATGGAATCCCACTGCACGAGGAATTCCGAATCAACAGAATATATTCAAGGCGCGGACGACCAAGCCTAACAAATTACATGAAGGAGACCTAGTTCTCAAAGCAGTTAAGCGTAACCTTCATTCTGCAAGAAACTCCAACTTGGAAGGACCTTTCGTGGTTGCTAAATCCATAGTTGGAGGATACTACAAGTTGATCAACACGGATGGCAGGTTCGTACCAATAATACACAAGAATTGGCTTAAAGCATTTGACGCCTGAAGTTATTGGGCATTTGAGGTACTAGGCGTTTGAACATTCGTGATGTCTAGATTTGGCATTTAGGATTTTCTTTCATTGTATTTCAATTTCTCCAAAAAATTTGCAATACTTGCATTCAGTGTTTGAATTCAGCAATTTATCAAAATTCAGTTCATTTTACTTAAAGAAAATCTCTATAAAATCCAAAAGAAAATCCTCAATCATTTATCAGTCCAAAACCAATCTAAAAATCAAAACCAAAATAAAACCTCACATCTCTCAGAAGTTCGGAAGTTCAAGAGATTATGAAAAGGAAATCAAAGAAAATCAGCAAAGAAAGGTTTTCGCTCCTATGCATCCTTCAAGACTTGTAAGGGCCGCCTTCTCCATATTCAGCTCTTCAGTCAGCCTAGCAATCTTGTCTTCCTTCTCCATCACAGCAGCGTTGGGAAAGGGTATGTTCTTCTCACATGAATCCTTAATGACATTTATCTTCTTACGAAGCCACTTCACGTTGAAGCCAAGTCTCTCATAAGTTCTCCAAGTTGAACTCCCAATCAAAGAGTACATCTGGAGTAACAGTATTTCTGGCCCTAGTGCATATATCACTTACAACACGCAAGATAACACTTACTTGCATGGTTAAATAATAAGCACGTTTGGGATCTCTGGTAATGATGATGTGACCGAATTTCCTCCATATCTTCTCTTACAAGTCAGCATATCCAATAGGAACGCTGAATCCACCAACTAGTTCGTGGTATGGGAGTCATGCATCAAAGGAAGGATCAAAATAAATCCCTGCACTCGGGTATTCATGCACCACTATACGATTCTCAATTACTGGAGCAACTTCTTCAGTCAGGGCGACAGTCTCTTCAGTTTCTTCCACTTGTGGTTCGGTTTCTTCCGCCACTGGAGCAACAACAATTGAAGTCTCAGTTTCCTTAATGGTTTCAGTAGAAATCCCCTCATGGCCTCGAAGTTCATAGGTGGTTTTCCCTTTATCAATAACCACAGGGTTGTTCGAATCATCATTATTGGTTCCATTACTCTCAACTTCGGCATTTAGTACCTAACATGAAGATTACATGAGATTAGAGCAATCTAAACATGGAAACCAAATGGAATCATAAACTACAGAACATAAGTGATCTAACATCATAAAAATTCATCATTATGCATTCAAGACACGGGAAAATAGCGTTAAAGTAATAAAAACACGTTTTATGACGAGCTCATCTGAAGAGATTTTACACTACCCTGTATAAGATAACGAACTTGGAGCAATTGGTGAAGAATCTAAGTTTTAGTTATATACCATTCTTTTTGTATGGATTTTATCTACAACATATCAAAAATTCATAGCAATTGGATGAACGAGTAAAAAGATGTGGCCAAAACATCTAATTACATGCTAGCTGAAAAATTCCTGAAGGTCTCCTGGAAGTTTACTGTTTCGCTGATTTCAGTCCCTAAACGTGCTCAAAATCCTAAAAGCTTCTGTGTTAAAGCTCGGAAATTCCTGGGCATAAGTATATATGGGTAGATTGCGAAAATATGACGTCGTATAAAGATTCTACAGCGTTTTTGCTAAAGGGCTGAATTCTGGAATTTCTGGTGACGTATTTAGGCAAAACTTTTCGTATATTCACATGAATTCTCATGCATTCATTCATAAATCGACAAGTTTATACTTCTATGGATAAAATGAAAGAGAAATACTTACTTGGGGTGGTCTCTGATGCATTCAAAGAGCCATGATTGCCTGTATCAGTATTAAGAGCATCATTACTCTCATTCGGTCTTGAGTTCTGAGAATCCTCTTTGTCACCAACTTCCGAAGATGAACGAGCACCACCAGTATTCTCCACTTACATGGAAACATCCTCCTGGATATATTCTCAACAATTAGCATTTTATCTACAAAGCATCGTAATTGGTTATACGAAGAAATACTTACGTCAGCCTCTTCTTCAACACTCGAGTCAGAAACTGTCTGCCCAGCAGAGAACTGAAGACCGTCGATACTCGATGGAGTGAAATTATGCAACAGAATAACAAATATTGGTTTTCTGATCCTAATAAGGCGTATGAAAAGAATCCACAACAAAATAAGTGCTGACAACTCACCAAAGAGACAATTGGGGACTTTATGGTGTTAAGTCATCTTATAATTTTTGCTCCTGCCTTCTCCGCCATGAATAATTACTTCAGTTTCTGAGAAGTCTACATGGATTCGAGGTCTTACATTACGACCATCCTGTGGTAAAATTTGATGTAATGATTAGAATACAATTATCATAATTTTATGAAGATTATACAAAGGTACATACCTGAGAACATCCTGGAGACGATTTTCGTTTATCACCACCAGAGAGATGCTTCAATCTTGGTCGAGTAGAAATCATCTCAGCAGAAGGAGGATCTCTCACCGGAGACTGACCAATCATCACGAAATCCTGTAGACACTCAAGTTGTTGATTCCAAAATTCTATATAACCTGGAGTTACATACGTGATTCTATCAGAGCAAGGGAACCAGTAATCGCTTCCTTCCACATGTGTACGGTCTAAATGGGTCCTAAGTTGCTCGACTGATGGTTTCCATCTTCGAAAAGTCGGAACACACTGATTCATACCCAGTTGTCGAGATGCTCTATCAATGTTATATTCCTCCACTGAAAGTTCTCCATATATCGCTCTCGCCATCGCTCAGACCTGCACCAGACGCCAAAGCCATACTCTCTCCAGTGTTGAAAGTTTTCAACTGAGAAATATAAGAAGGAATTGACACCCATGGGCGAAAATAGAACTCAGATTCATTATCTAACACATCAATGAGACGTGTCTTAAACCGGGGTTTCTTTGTAGACCAGCGCATAATCCTGGCATTATCTTTCTCAAAGAAAATATGACAAGCATCAACGTTCGGTCCTTGCAAGAAAGTACGTGGAATAGGTGCGTAATTCTTGAAATGTTCTCACATCAAAGCTTGAAGAAACATCGTATTGGCATAGCATTCGATCTTCATAAAGCCATTTGATACACTGGAGCCTATAATCAAGGAGTCTAAGTTAGAGTACAAAGAACCCAAGAATAGGCTACATATTGGAAGTTGTTCACCTTGAACCATCTTGATAGCAAAGGGAATCACAAACGGCTTCAACAAATTTCCACTATCTTCAAATATGTCTCTGGACAGCCATAAACATAAGAAAGAAGCAATGGATAACATATCGTCAACATGACTATTGGGGGCTTCATCTCTTAGCCACCGGCGTGTTAACCAGTGAGCATAACAACCTTTGCTGCTGGACGCCTTATTAATCTCCTCCATTACAGCTGTCAAGATGTTAGAAACTGTCGTCTCCTCAGCTGAAAGACCCTCAGGGAGATTGTCCGTGATTGGGAGATGCAACAAAGCAACTACATCCTCTAAGATGATGGTATATTCTCCCCATCTGCATACGAAGGTATGGGTTGGAATGCACCAACGAGTAAGTAGAGACATTATACCTCGCACATCATGAAAAATAAACAAGTCTCCAGATGCTTGAATAGCACGTGTCACTTGCGCCTGATTCAGCATAGCTCTAACGCGAGGGAAACCCAGCATATTTCTCGCCCATCCAGAGAATTTTTCTAAAGGTCGTCGAGAAAGCTTAAACTCTATGATTGATGCAAAGAAAAGTCCTCGTTCGAGACAAAATCAGATCACTGTCTTAGGAGTGACTAATTTCTTTTGAGTAACACTTCTGGGATTTTTCAGAAGACGATACGCTGGGGTTTTGCGACATTTTTCGGTTTCCTGCTGAACCTCAAAAAACGCATCATCTATGTTCGGAACATTCTTGATTCCAGGTGTCTCTTCTTATTCTTCACCAACAAAAGTCTCATCCATGCACGTATCGTCTCTAGAAATATCATTCTCTTGGGAGTCAAACATCCTTGCAAGATTTAATATGCACACAAAACTCTGCTTCAGTATATCATCCATACAAGATGCAAACTTTGACAAGATGATTGAAAAAGCGGGGGTCTAACAACACCACCCAATATTTCGCATAGAAATCTGTATGGACTAACTCCGAAATACTTTGCTAGAGAATCAACTAGACAGTCAGACTCAATATAGATAAAAGTATCTCAAGGATTTAATATCTCTCTCTTGATTTGATTTTTACTCAAGCTAAAAACAATAGCGATTCTTTATCAAATACAAGGAATAACTTGGATGGTACCAAAGACCAATGTCCAAGGATCAATCAATATCAATCAACAACCAAAGGTTGGATTTCCAATTGATAATCACGAACGCACAACCTGTATTATTTCAATTATATAAAATATAATGCGGAAAAGAAATAACACAGACACCAGAAGTTTTGTTAACGAGGAAACCACAAATGCAGAAAAACCAAGGGACCTAGTCCAGATTGAATACACAATGTATTAAACCGCTACAGATCGACCTACTCCAAGCTAACTTCGGACTGGACTATAGTTGAACCCCAATCAGTATCCCACCGATCCAAGGTACAGTTGTACTCATACGCCTCTGATCCCAGCAGGATACTGCGCACTTGATTCCCTTAGATGATCTCACCCACAACCAAGAGTTGTTGCAACCCAAAATCGCAGACTTGATGATAAACAAATTTGTCTCACACAGAAAAGTCTATCAAAGGATAAATCTGTCTCCCACAGATAAACCCTAGGTTTTGTTCCGTCTTAAGATATGAAATCAAGGTGAACAGAAAAAAATTGATAATCCGGTCTTATATTCCCGAAGAATGGCCTAGATTAATCAATCACCTCTCTACAATCCTTCCTGACTACACAGGCGGTTTGTCGAGGAATCACAAAAACTGAAACGAAGATCTTTGTGACTTCTTTATCTTGTCTATCGGAGAACTCTCAAGATCTCAAGCCAATCAATCGATTGTACTCGTACGATAGAAGATGCATGATCAGATCACACAACTATGATAAAAGTAGTATCGGTCTGGCTTCACAATCCCAATGAAGTCCTTAAGTCGTTAACCTGTTTTTAGAGAAGAAAACCAAAGGTTAAAGGAGAATCGACTCTAGCGAGCGCACTAGTATCACGCAGACGTGTGGGGATTAGTTTTGCTCAAAGCTAGATATCTCCTTTATATAGCCTTCAAATCAGGGTTTTGCCTTAGTTACAAAGCAATCCATATTCACCAATAAATGAAAACCTGATTTAGATTCAAGCTAATATTTCTCAACCGTTAGATCGAAAACTTAGCTTGCCACACACACTTGGGTAGACGTTTACTGGGTTTGTGAAAACCGTTCCCAAACGTGTACGTGTATGTTGGTTCAACAAGTAACCCAAAAGGTTAACCATATGAGCATTTCATATTAACCTTGTTCTTCTTCACCATAACTAGTTCAAGTGACTCAAATGAACTAGTTAAAGAGTTGTTCAATTGCTATGAGATCTTATGTAACTTCACAAGACACAGTTGAAACAAAGATGATTCGATTGAATAGGCTCATGAACTTTATAGCCACGGTTTGCATAAAGCATTCCTTAGTAATTTAAGTTTCATGTTCAGAGCACATATTTAGATCATAACCTCTTAAGTTCACAAACAAGTTCGCGGACTTAAGTAAACCTGTTGAATTTTCCAAACTCAGCAGAAATTCTCGGATAGAGAACTTCCGCCAGTTCGCGGACTGAGCACACAAACAAGTTTTGGAAAATCCAGCAGAAATTTTTCGGTCGAGAACTTCCGATAGTTCGCGGACTGAGTTTGCGGACTGGGTTCGTGGACTTGGCAAGCCAATTCCACAATCTTTCCGATTTATCTTGATCATCAAAGTTCGAAAACTTCGGTTCAAGGAATACATGGTTATGTAATCTAAACTCTCATTTCAATCATTGAGACATTCTCAGATGACGCTATGTAGCCGTTATTCACAGACCGATTCACGTCAGAGCAATTCTCAAAGTGATTGAAACTTTTCATGACTTTCGTCACTATGTGAAGATAAACCTGATCAAAGCGAAACGCTTTACCAACACACGATTTCGAGATAAAAGATATGCAATGAATGCTCAGCTCGAAATGTCAAGTGTGTATGATCTAGTCTATATAGCATACGACTTTTGTCTCATAAGAAGTAGGAGATAGAATAGATAGACTTTTGAGTGATAGATAAGTTCAAGTCTCCACATACCTTTTTGTTGATGAAGTTCCACGGTTCCTTGTATAGATCTTCATCGTTGTATGATGAATCGCCATGAAGTCCTTGAGCTTAACTACACTTTTCCTATCCTAGTCCGAGACTTATCTATGTAGGCTAGAAATCAAGACTCATAATTTTGATCACTACCATTGACAAACATGCTTGAGATAGCAACGCATGCGAGGTTGACCGAGCTATGCTCTATCAATCTCCCACTTTGTCAATTTTAGTGACAAAACTATTAATACATGTGGAATACAAAAAAGATAAACTTTAGTGGCTCCTAATCCATAGCCTAATCTTCAACGTTCCATGAAATCTTCGTCCTTCCAAGTACTCCAATGATCCCAGAGGTTGTAAGTTCAGCATCAACATTGTTGAAGATCCGTAGCTATAACAATGAGAGAAATCGATATTCTCGATCATTATTATACAGTGTCATAGTACTATTATGTAACATCAAAGTCCAATTGTATAACGACTTTAACAATAATACTATGGTGATATGTATCACTCCCACTTAGTCAATACTCCATCTCGATCATGGAAACCACTCCCCCTTACACAATGATCCGAAAACCATATGTATTTGTAGTGTGAACTACAACATTTCTCCCCATTTTTGTCAACAAAATTGGCAAAGGTACAAGAACGGGATCATAATGAAATTTCCACAAGAGACATTTCATAGACTAAAAGAAAAAATACATACCAACTTAATTTAGATGCAATCATAAAGCCGAAGCTAAATGCATTCATCAAGAAGTTTTAAGATACAAGCTAACCCCTATAAAATTCCACAGCCGCACTCCCCGCAAGATATTACCATCAAGCACAAGTTCAAAATAACTCTCCCCCATTTGATGTCATTCCCGAGAGAACAACAAGAGCGACCTTAATTTCGAAAGAAAAGAAGGATTTTTTATTGGATACCAAAAACCATGAGAATGATTTTCTATATCCAAAACTCAACCAAATTAACCACAAGTAAACCCATGATTAATTTAATTGGAATTCGCAACTAAATCAAACCACAAAAGTTATCAATTTAATTGAAGGTGCTCAACATAAGTAAACTTACGGAGCTGCGACTAAGGTAATCATACGGAGACGACTAACTTAATCGTTCACATACTCAACATAAGGAAAACCTTACGGAATATGCGACTACATTAACCAATAGAACATGATTAGTATAGTCGTTCATATACTCAACACAAGAATTTGTGGAATATATGAAAACTCAACTAGACTAATTACAAGAGAACCTATAATTAATCCAATTGGAATACAAAATAACCAAATTAATCACCGAAGTAATCAATTTAATTATTTTGGGCCCAACATAAGAGAACTTATGGAACCCCGACTAAGTTCATCATAGAAAATGACAACATTAACCGTACATGTACTCAACATAACAAAGAAAACTTATGGAGTACAAACTAAATAACCAAACTAGTTGATTAATTTAGTTCCTAATGCTCAACATATAGCATTTTATGGAACAACCAACAAGCCAATAAGAAGAATCGACTTAGTTGTATCGTGCTCAACATAAGACACACAATGGATCCTTCACGGTAGAACAACATAATAAAATGGATCAATTAAGATCAATACCGTGGATAACATACAAGGATCTATTATATTTTACATCATAACGATATAATAGACTTTATCCCTGTCAAACAAAAGATTTTATCCTATTTTCCATCAAATACATGATTGTATAGGCATAACTTTTGTAATTGTCAAAAGTCCATTCGTCCTTTCATCAATACGAATACTAATTCATGAACGACTTTACTTTTGACCGCAATATGGGACCTTCAAGTTCACGAACGCAAACAATACATATCCCATAAAAATATTGCAATATATCAAACCATTAAAATACTGCAATAAAATCATCCTCCAAATATTTTTAGAATTTAATACCTAAAAAATAACATAAGAAGATGAAAACAAAAATAGCTATGTGTGGTCACAATCATCGCTATGCAAAGCACTAGTTATTCTTCCAACTAATCAAAAAGAAGACATACTAGGCAACAAAGACTTAGTTTTCCTTGATGATTTCGTACCTCTAAAATGGTCCATCAAAGTAGGAATCACTGATATCCTTGACCTTGTTGACCGTAGAGACACCATGTTCAAAAGATAGAACGTTGACTTTCCGCTTAATGGTGCGAGCATAATGACGAGCCTTTGCACAGTCAAGGATAAATTTCTTCTGATTTCTGATCAAGATATTTTGAGTACCAAGGATTTTCGCATGTCCATCAATAAGCTGGTTTATCTGAAGTTGAAGGTTAGCCAGTTCAATCATAACTTCATTCTGAGCATGAATCAGATCCTTGACAGATTCACCAATCCAAGTGTTATACTGTTTTCTTTCAAGCATCTTCTTTCGTATAAACTCTTGACCAGAATCACATCCTTTGAGATCATCCTCAACCATAGGGTTAACTTCATCTTTGGGAACATATTCCATAGAGTTCCTTTCTGAAGAATGAAGAAACACATATAAGACTTATATATGTTCGTGAGTACCCTAGCTGGAAACCCTAAAGTTTCTTGAGGAGACATGGACGTTCGTGGGCCAGCCAAAGAACAAATGGGAAAACTGCATACCATGTTGTTTTTAAAGATACTCTATCTCCAAAATATCATAGTGACAAAATGAAGAAGTACTAACAACAATACAACATAAGACATACAAACAAGAGAAAAAAAAACACAATACTTGAGCATCTCACAAATCCTCATTCTTGTATCTCTCAAGTTAGACACAAGAATAGACATTCTGCTATTAGGTAGCATAGGGAGACATAGTCTCACCATAGGTTCTGAGAGAATAACAGTTATTTCCTCCAGGATAACTGAAATTAACATTTTTTGTCCTTTCTCGGCAGTTTACAGAAACGAGGGAACGTCTCACAGTCCTTTTGGGGATCATAGGTGAGGACTCTTTCTGATAACAAAGTCTATGACCTATAGAAATAGGATCTAGGGGATTTTCCGAAATCATTCTCCACACACTAGACTTAGATTTACCAGATTTGTTCTTATAAGCACAAGACATACTTTCATTGGTATCCCGAGAGTTTACAAATGTCCTGTAATGATTTCTAGGAGAGAGATCATTTTTATAAGATGCCTGGTTTCCTGTGAAAGGGACCTTCAATGTAGCAGTCGTCCGACTATTTACTCCATTGACAGTGGAAAAAAGCAATTTGTGAAGTTCAGAAATACGTTTCTTTCTGGCAAAACAATGGATAGCATAGTGATTTCCTTTTCCACATAAGTTACAGGTTCGTGGAGGAGAAGCAACAACTTGTACTTGTTTAAACTTCATAGACACCGGAGAAGATTGTAAGTTATGAAAACTTTTCTTGACACAATCTTCATCTGGAGAAAATTTCATTCTGTACAGTAACTCATGAGAATTAGTTTGTGCAGAAGAATTTCTTCTTAAGGCAGAGTTTTCCTTTTGCAAGGATTTACACTGTCCATGGGCTAAAGAAAGTGATGTTTCAAGTTTCTCTTTCTCAACGCGAAGTCTGTCTAGATCGGATGAATGCGTCTTGATCAAACAATTTTCTCTAATTGAGCCTTCTTTAACCAGCTTTTCAAGATCACAAATCTTTTCACGATGTAGATTGTTTTCTTGAAGAAGTTTCTCAATTTCCTTAGAGAATGACCCTATAATGTTGTAGAGTACCTGTTAACGATCAATAGACTTCTCGAATTCATCAATGAGCTGTACATGATCCTTGAGACAAACTCAGTAGAATTTTTTGTAATTCTGGTGAGCTCCAATTCAGCTTTAGCCATTATGTCCAATGTCTCATTGGAGGAAGAGTGGCTGACACAAGATGACACAGTCTTCCTACCTCGGGATTCGGAAGAATCAACTAAGGAGTGATCCTTTGGGGTATTTCCGAGACACTTGACAAAGTTTACAGCTTTAGGAGGCATTTAGGTATGTGTATGAGATTCTGTCCACAGACTCATATTGCCGCAAACACAGACTTATAAAGTCTTTAACTTGTTTGCCTGCTCTGATACCAATTGAAAAAGCGGGGGTCTAACAACACCACCCAATATTTCGCTTAGCAATCTGTACGGACTAACTCCGAAATACTTTGTTAGAGAATCAACTAGACAGTCAGACTCAATCTAGATAAAAGTATCTCAAGGAGTTAATATCTCTCTCTTGATTTGATTTTTACTCAAGCTAAAAATAATAGCGATTCTTTATCAAATAAAAGGAATAACTTGGACAGTACCAAATACCAATTTCCAAGGATCAATCAATATCAATCAACAACCAAAGGTTGGATTTCCAATTGATGATCATGAACGCACAACCTGTATTATTTCAATTATATAAAATATAATGCGGAAAAGAAATAACACAGACACCAGAAGTTTTGTTAACGAGGAAACCGCAAATGCAGAAAAACCCCGGGACCTAGTCCAGATTGAATACACATTGTATTAAGCCGCTATAGACACTAGCCTACTCCAAGCTAACTTCGGAATGGAATATAGTTGAACCCCAATCAGTCTCCCACCGATCCAAGGTACAGTTGTACTCTTACGCCTCTGATCCCAGCAGGATACTGCGCACTTGATTTCCTTAGATGATCTCACCCACAACCAAGAGTTGCTGCAACCCAAAATCGCAGACTTGATAATAAACAAATCTGTCTCACACAGAAAAGTCTATCAAAGGATAAATCTGTCTCCCACAGATAAACCCTAGGTTTTGTTCCGTCTTAAGATATGAAATCAAGGTGAACAGGAACAACTTGATAATCCGGTTTTATATTTCCGAAGAACAACCTAGATTAATCAATCACCTCTCTACACTCCTTCCTGACTACACATGCGGTTTGTCGATGAATCACAAACAGTGAGACGAAGATGTTTGTGACTTGTTTATCTTGCCTATCGGAGAACTCTCACGATCTCAAGCCAATCAATCGATTGTACTCATACGATAGAAGATGCAAGATCAGATCACACAACTACGATAAAAGTTGTATCAGTATGGCTTCACAATCCCAATGAAGTCTTTAAGTCGTTAACCTGGTTTTAGAGAAGAAAACCCAAGGATAAAGTAGAATCGACTCTAGCGAGCGCACTAGTATCACACAGACGTGTGGGGATTAGTTTTTCTCAAAGCTAGATGTCTCCTTTATATAGCCTTCAAATCAGGGTTTTGCCTTAGTTACAAAGCAACCCATATTCACCGTTAGATGAAAACCTGATTTAGATTCAAGCTAATATTTCTCAACCGTTAGATCGAAAACTTAGCTTGTCACATACACTTGGGTAGACGGTTACTGGGTTTGTGAAAACCGTGCCCAAACGTGTACGTGTATGTTGGTTCGACAAGTAACCGAAAAGGTTAACCATATGAGCATTTCATATTAACCTTGTTCTTCTTCACCATAACTAGTTCAAGTGACTCAAATGAACTAGTTAAAGAGTTGTTCAATTGCTATGAGATCTTATGTAACTACACAAGACACGATTGAAACAAAGATGATTCGATTCGATTGAATCGGCTCATGAACTTTATATCCACGGTTTGCATAAAGCATTCCTTAGTAATTTAAATTTCATGTTCAGAGCACATCTTTAGATCATAACCTCTTAAGTTCACAAACAAGTTCGCGACTTAAGTAAACCGGTTGAGTTTTCCAAACTCAGCAGAAATTCTCGGAAAGAGAACTTCCGCCAATTCGCGGACTGGGTTCACGGACTGAGTTCGCGGACTTAGCATACAAACGAGTTTTGGAAAATCCAGCAGAAATTCTCGGTCGAGAACTTTTGACAATTCGCGGACTGAGTCTGCGGACTGGGTTCGCGGACTTGGCAAGCCAATTCCACAATCCTTCTGATTTCTCTTGATCAACAAAGTTCGAAAACTTCGGTTCAAGGAATATATGGTTATGTAATCTAAACTCTCATTTCAATCATTGAGACATTCTCAGAGGACACTATGTAGTCATTATTCATAGACCGATTCGCGTCAGAGCAATTCTCAAAGTGATTGAAACTTTTCATGACTTTCGTCACTAGGTGAAGACAAACTTGGTCAAAGCGAAACGCTTTACCAACACACGATTTCGAGAAAAAGATAAGCAATGAATGCTCAGCTCGTAATCTCAAATGTGTATATGATCTAGTCTATATAGCATACGACTTTTGTCTCATAAGAAGTAGGAGATAGAATAGATAGACTTTTGAGTGATAGATAAGTTCAAGTCTCCACATACCTTTTTGTTGATGAAGTTCCACGGTTCCATGTATAGATCTTCGTCGTTCTATGATGAATCGCCATGAAGTCCTTGAGCTCAACTACACTTTTCTTTCCTAGTCTGAGACTTAGCTATGTAGGCTAGAAATCAAGACTCATAGTTTTGATCACTAACATTGACAAACATGCTTGAGATAGCAACGCATGCGAGGTTGACCGAGCTATGCTCTGACAATGATGAAATTATGCACACGGCAAAACATCTACGGAAATGGTAATTATTAACTCTTACCTTTTTACGATTCCACTAACAATAGTGATTGTAATGCAAGAGTTAACACTTCAAAAATTGCTCGTTTCTTCGAAACCTACAAAAGACGAGCGAAACTCATGTTTTCGTAGAATCATGAACACTACTACGGTGTGAACACTCACCATAGAATTATAAAAACTGAACAATATTTCATCATGAATAATTGTTTACTTTAAATATTATTCAAAATCAAATTTGATTTTCAAAATATATTTATATATATATATATATATATATATATATATAACGTGAATTATTCACGTAAAAAATAAATTTTATTATTTTAATATGAGTAAAACTCACATAAAAAAGAACCCGTGAACAAGTCACGGTTCTACACAAACTTTTGTGGATATTCCACGGTTTTATAAAAAAAAAAAAAAAAAAACTTTTCCTTCGTACGATCGTCTGTGTTCGAAACGAGGATTTATTTCGATTTTTGTGAAAGTTCACACCTTTTAAGATAAAGTTTTGGTTTTCACGAAAGCCCATAAGAAAATTTTTATCACTAGACACATGTCTATGTATAAAAAAATCTCTCTTAAATTAGGGATTATTATTAGTTTCTCAAACTAACGATCGAACGAACATACGTTCCTAAAACAAGGGTTTTTCATAAAACTCACGTCCAAAATTATGTATATACACATATGTTTTTTATGATGAACAACTCATGAACAAACAACAAACTTTGAAAAGAATAAAAAACATTGTACTTGTCGGTGCCGGCCGGAAGTTGGTCGGACGGTGGCGGCGACGGTCGGACGGCAGCGGCTCCGGCGAAAATTCTCTTCTCTTATCCTCTACTCAGGCGTGAAGAAGATGAAGAGATGAAGGTGGTGGTCGGTCGTATAGGTGAAATAAAAAAAAAATTAATTCCTTTTATACCAAATTTTATTTCCAAAACCTAATTCCATAAGGATTTCCCTTTTGGGCCCGGGCCCGTGAATCCTAAACCGACCAAGGTTCCATCACCAAACCAGCGGTTCTACATCAGTTTAGGCTCATTAGACGACGCTCTATCATGCCACTGGGATCTTCGTTCAAGCCATGGTCCGTTCATACAATCGAAAATCCGGTAACATCTTATTTTACGACTAAGTTCAACTACTTATTTTCGTCTGTAACTGTAACAAGAAAATCACTATTCAGTGCTGACTAAGGAACATGACTGTCCCTCACTAAGCAGGGGACTTAATGTATATGGTGGATTTTCGACAAGGGTAAAATTATAAAACCATAATTATGCATGCTCCTGATCCAGCAATCAGATGAGTATTGAGGCTCATGTCTCTCATCGAAGCATGAAATCTCATGCCACAAGAATCTCTTAATGAGAATATTGTCTCTCATAGTATATGTAGGTGTGTAGTTTCTCAGCTGAGGCAACGGCATATCTCATAAATACTGAGCAGTTTCAGTAGTCACTTCTATAAAGAATCGAAATGATTGGACGGCTCCTAGATGTATTACTCACTAGTACAGAGAACTAACGTTTTCAGGATGTCGCAATATTCCCTGACTTTATAGAATACATATTCAAATCGAGCGTTCTTCTTCAGCTATCTCATACCTCGATTTTCGAATAATTTTAATGCTCCTAGACATCATGCCTGCTAGTATAGAGACTTCAATTAATTATTTCTAGTCGCAAGATTCAGCAATTGAATTCCTAGAAAAATATTCTACATTCTGTACAATACTTCGCTACTTCAATTTATGATTATCCCAGCAGAATTCCATGGGTTAGTAATAAATATTCAACGTATGGGCATCTGAGCCACCATCGAGTAAGCCCCGAGAAAACAGTGGAAATGTATTCAGCAATAAATGCACTAACGAACACCTGAATGCACGAACGAACATTCAATAACATGAAGGAACGATCAAACCATGAATAAAATAATAATAATAAAATACCTAAAGGAGGCGTCTAAGGGGACCCAGTCCACCGGTCGGCCGGTCATGCCATCGTGGTCGGTCCCACGCCTCTCCTTTTATTTTATCATATTTTATTATTTTTCCTTGATCCCATGAAAATCCCTTCAATTTATGAAACTCCTTCGTTTTATGGTACTTCCTTCATATTAAGGAAATTATACAAAAATTACATGAAATTAGGAAAGGTGTCACGGGATCGTGGTCACTAGCCGTCCGACCATGCCCTAGCCGTAACCGGTCTCACATCTTGTAATTCCTTATTTTATTAATTATTTCCATCACCTCATGGAAATCCCTTCAATTTATGAAACTCCTTCGTTTTATGGTACTTCCTTCATATTAAGGAAATTATACAAAAATTACATAAAATTAGGAAATGTGTCACGGGACCGGGGTCACTAGCCGGCCATGCCCTAGCCGTGACCGGTCCCACACCTTGTAATTCCTTATTTTATTAATTATTTCCATCACCTCATAGAAATTCCTTAATCCTATGAAACTCCTTCGTTCCATGGTGTTTCCATCACATTAAGGAAATTATACAAAAATTACATAAAATTAGGAAAGGTGTCACGGGACCGTGGTCACTAGCCGGCCGACCATGCCCTAGTCGTGACTGGTCCCACACCTTGTAATTCCTTATTTTATTAATTATTTCCATCATCTCATGGAAATCCCTTAATTTCATGATATTTCCTTCAAATCATGAAAATAATATAAAATTAGGGGAGACTCACGGGACCGGGCCCTAGCCGGCTGACCATGCGCAAGCCGGTCCCAGATACCCTTATTTTATTATTATTAATATTATTTGTTTCCCTAATCTCAAGGAAACTCTTTCACTTCAAGGAAACTCCTTGATTTCATGATATTTCCTTAAAATCATGAAAATAATATAAAATTAGGAAAAGTGCCATGGGACCGGGCTCATTGGCCGGTCGGCATGCCTTGGCCATAGCCGGTCCCACACTTCATGATTCATTCATTTTATTACTATTATTTCCTTCATCTTATGAAGTTTCCTCGGTTTCAGCAAAATCCTTGATTTCTTCATATTTTCTCAAAATGTTGCTCAAACGCACATCCGAAAATATCAAAATTCTCAGGACTGAGACGCGGACACTTTGGCGACACGAGCATGTTACCTTGACCGACCAAGGTTGTCTCTTTGGCTTGCAAGAGGCCGGTCCCATACGTTTTCATCATTTGACCTAATTTGTTCACATTAGGTTCAGACTCTTCCAAACAATTTTGGATTTTGATAAAACGATCGTCAGTCGATCCCGTGACCAACCAGGGCCAGTCTTGGTCGGTCCTTCATCTCTTCATAATTTATTAGGTTTTATCACCTAAGGTTAAGACGAACATTATTTGAATAAATGATTAAACCAGCATTTAATCATCTTTTCACCAACTGGTCTTCAAGAGACTTTGGTATTTTGCTGGTTAGAGCATCTAGGCGTTACATGGTCGACTCATCATCCATGAAGCTGGTCCCTCCTTCACTCCGTTGTTGATTTTCAATAAAGCATCAATTGATCAGCAATTGATCAAAATTAGGGTTTCGAATCCAAAGCTCAGCAAAACATAATTCTGAGCATATTCAAACACTAATAATTTTATGTTGATCCCGTGATCAACATTCTAATACTCAGTTCCAGTATTTTAAATTAATATTTTATTTGGTCATGTTACCAATAATTCATCAAACGAGCAACATTCGTTCAAATGAACAATATTTGCTCAGACTAAGGAATATTGGTTCAACTATCAATATTCAACAATTCATCAAGTGAATAATATTTGTTCACCTTAACTATCAACATTTATTCGCCAATTATACTTCTGTCTCAACAGACACGTTCAATTCATGAGTCCCAGAACATTTGTTCGACTCAGCAATGCAAGGACTCATCGTCCCATGAAGTCAGAAACTGACTAACTAAATACACGTATGCCTTGCAGACTCCATAATCACGAGACATCAATCATCTCACATACGGGATATTAACTAGGGTTTTGGTCTGGCGGCCTACGGCACGTGTGTTCACCCACGATGAGAATGTGAGAAAGTCGTGCAATCAGTTGGAGGAGTTAGCAAAGTAGTGGATGGAAAATCAACCAAGTCTCTGCACGATGAGAAACTGGACTCCAACAACTGTCACACTTCATGAGGTCAAGGTGTTTACAATTCTTGCAATAGAAATAAGTCTCTGAATCATGATTGAGAACAGACAATTTTTTAAAAAATCTTCTTTTATTTTATCATATTTTATTATTTTTCCTTGATCCCATGAAAATCCCTTCAATTTATGAAACTCCTTCGTTTTATGGTACTTCCTTCATATTAAGGAAATTATACAAAAATTACATAAAATTAGGAAAGGTGTCACGGGACCGTGGTCACTAGCCGGCCGACCATGCCCTAGCTGTGACCGGTCTCACACCTTGTAATTCCTTATTTTATTAATTATTTCCATCACCTCATGGAAATTCCTTAATCCTATGAAACTCCTTCGTTTCATGGTATTTCCTTCACATTAAGGAAATTATACAAAAATTACATAAAATTAGGAAAGGTGCACGGGGCCGTGGTCACTAACCGGCCGGCCATGCCCTAGCCGTGACCGGTCCCACATCTTGTAATTCCTTATTATATTAATTATTTCCATCACCTCATGGAAATTCCTTAATCCTATGAAACTCCTTCGTTTCATGGTATTTCCTTCACATTAAGGAAATTATACAAAAATTACATAAAATTAGGAAATGTGTCACGGGAGCGCGGTCACTAGCCGGCCATGCCCTAGCCGTGACCGGTCCCACACCTTGTAATTCCTTATTTTATTATTATTTCCATCACCTCATGGAAATTCCTTAATCCTATGAAACTCCTTCGTTTCATGGTGTTTCCTTCACATTAAGGAAATTATACAAAAATTACATAAAATTAGGAAAGGTGCCATGGGACCGTGGTCACTAGCCGGCCGACCATGCCCTAGCCGTGACTGGTCCCACACCTTGTAATTCCTTATTTTATTAATTATTTCCATCATCTCATGGAAATCCCTTAATTTCATGATATTTCCTTCAAATCATGAAAATAATATAAAAATAGGGGAGACTCACGGGACCGGGCCCTAGCCGGCCGACCATGCGCAAGCCGGTCCCACATACCCTTATTTTATTATTATTAATATTATTTGTTTCCCTAATCTCAAGGAAACTCTTTCACTTCAAGGAAACTCCTTGATTTCATGATATTTCCTTAAAATCATGAAAATAATATAAAATTAGGAAAAGTGCCATGGGACCGGGCTCATTGGCCGGTCGGCATGCCTTGTCCATAGCCGGTCCCACACTTCATGATTCCTTCATTTTATTACTATTATTTCCTTCATCTTATGAAGTTTCCTCGGTTTCAGCAAAATCCTTGATTTCTTCATATTTTCTCAAAATGTTGCTCAAACGCACATCCGAAAATATCAAAATTCTCAGGACTGAGACGCGGACACTTTGGCGACACGAGCATGTTACCTTGACCGACCAAGGTTGTCTCTTTGGCTTGCAAGAGGCCGGTCCCATACGTTTTCATCATTTGACCTAATTTGTTCACATTAGGTTCAGACTCTTCCAAACAATTTTGGATTTTGATAAAACGATCGTCAGTCGATCCCGTGACCAACCAGGGACAGTCTTGGTCGGTCCTTCATCTCTTCATAATTTATTAGGTTTTATCACCTAAGGTTAAGACGAACATTATTTGAATAAATGATTAAACCAGCATTTAATCATCTTTTCACCAACTGGTCTTCAAGAGACTTTGGTATTTTGCTGGTTAGAGCATCTAGGCGTTACATGGTCGACTCATCATCCATGAAGCTGGTCCCTCCTTCACTCCGTCGTTGATTTTCAATAAAGCATCAATTGATCAGCAATTGATCAAAATTAGGGTTTCGAATCCAAAGCTCAGCAAAACATAATTCTGAGCATATTCAAACACTAATAATTTTATGTTGATCCCGTGATCAACATTCTAATACTCAGTTCCAGTATTTTAAATTAATATTTTATTTGGTCATGTTACCAATAATTCATCAAACGAGCAACATTCGTTCAAATGAACAATATTTGCTCAGACTAAGGAATATTGGTTCAACTATCAATATTCAACAATTCATCAAGTGAATAATATTTGTTCACCTTAACTATCAACATTTATTCGCCAATTATACTTCTGTCTCAACAGACACGTTCAATTCATGAGTCCCAGAACATTTGTTCGACTCAGCAATGCAAGGACTCATCGTCCCATGAAGTCAGAAACTGACTAACTAAATACACGTATGCCTTGCAGACTCCATAATCACGAGACATCAATCATCTCACATACGGGATATTAACTAGGGTTTTGGTCTGGCGGCCTACGGCACGTGTGTTCACCCACGATGAGAATGTGAGAAAGTCGTGCAATCAGTTGGAGGAGTTAGCAAAGTAGTGGATGGAAAATCAACCAAGTCTCTGCACGATGAGAAACTGGACTCCAACAACTGTCACACTTCATGGGGTCAAGGTGTTTACAATTCTTGCAATAGAAATAAGTCTCTGAATCATGATTGAGAACAGACAATTTTTTAAAAAATCTTCTTTTATTTTATCATATTTTATTATTTTTCCTTGATCCCATGAAAATCCCTTCAATTTATGAAACTCCTTCGTTTTATGGTACTTCCTTCATATTAAGGAAATTATACAAAAATTACATAAAATTAGGAAAGGTGTCACGGGACCGTGGTCACTAGCCGGCCGACCATGCCCTAGCCGTGACCGGTCTCACACCTTGTAATTCCTTATTTTATTAATTATTTCCATCACCTCATGGAAATTCTTTAATCCTATGAAACTCCTTCGTTTCATGGTATTTCCTTCACATTAAGGAAATTATACAAAAATTACATAAAATTAGGAAAGGTGCACGGGACCGTGGTCACTAACCGGCCGGCCATGCCCTAGCCGTGACCGGTCCCACATCTTGTAATTCCTTATTATATTAATTATTTCCATCACCTCATGGAAATTCCTTAATCCTATGAAACTCCTTCGTTTCATGGTATTTCCTTCACATTAAGGAAATTATACAAAAATTACATAAAATTAGGAAATGTGTCACGGGAGCGCGGTCACTAGCCGGCCATGCCCTAGCCGTGACCGGTCCCACACCTTGTAATTCCTTATTTTATTATTATTTCCATCACCTCATGGAAATTCCTTAATCCTATGAAACTCCTTCGTTTCATGGTGTTTCCTTCACATTAAGGAAATTATACAAAAATTACATAAAATTAGGAAAGGTGCCATGGGACCGTGGTCACTAGCCGGCCGACCATGCCCTAGCCGTGACTGGTCCCACACCTTGTAATTCCTTATTTTATTAATTATTTCCATCATCTCATGGAAATCCCTTAATTTCATGATATTTCCTTCAAATCATGAAAATAATATAAAATTAGGGGAGACTCACGGGACCGGGCCCTAGCCGGCCGACCATGCGCAAGCCGGTCCCACATACCCTTATTTTATTATTATTAATATTATTTGTTTCCCTCATCTCAAGGAAACTCTTTCACTTCAAGGAAACTCCTTGATTTCAACAAACTCCTTGATTTCATGATATTTCCTTAAAATCATGAATATAATATAAAATTAGGAAAAGTGCCATGGGACCGGGCTCATTGGCCGGTCGGCATGCCTTGGCAATATCCGGTCCCACACTTCATGATTCCTTCATTTTATTACTATTATTTCCTTCATCTTATGAAGTTTCCTCAGTTTCAGCAAAATCCTTGATTTCTTTATATTTTCTCCAAATGTTGCTCAAACGCACATCCGAAAATATCAAAATTCTCAGGACTGAGACGCGGACACTTTGGCGACGTGAGCATGTTACCTTGACCGACCAAGGTTGGCTCTTTGGCTTGCAAGAGGCCGGTCCCGTACGTTTTCATCATTTGACCTAATTTGTTCACATTAGGTTCAGACTCTTCCAAACAATTTTGGAATTTGATAAAACGATCGTCAGTCAATCCCGTGACCAACCAGGGACGGTCTTGGTCGGTCCTTCATCTCTTCATAATTTATTAGGTTTTATCACCTAAGGTTCAGACGAACATTATTTGAATAAATGATTAAACCAGCATTTAACCATCTTTTCACCAACTGGTCTTCAAGAGACTTTGGTATTTTTCCGGCTAGAGCATCTAGGCGTTACATGGTCGACTCATCATCCCATGAATCTGGTCCCTCCTTCACTCCGTCGTTGATTTTCAATAAAGCATCAATTGATCAGCAATTGATCAAAATTAGGGTTTCGAATCCAAAGCTCAGCAAAACATAATTCTGAGCAGATTCAAACACTAATAATTTTATGTTGATCCCGTGATCAACATTCTAATACTCAGTTCCAGTATTTTAAATTAATATTTTATTTGGTCATGTTACCAATAATTCATCAAACGAGCAACATTCGTTCAAATGAACAATATTTGCTCAGACTAAGGAATATTGGTTCAACTATCAATATTCAACAATTCATCAAGTGAATAATATTTTTTCACCTTAACTATCAACATTTATTCGCCAATTATACTTCTGTCTCAACAGAGACGTTCAATTCTTGAGTCCCAGAACATTTGTTCGACTCAGCAATGCAAGGACTCATCGTCCCATGAAGTCAGCAACTGACTAACTAAATACACGTATGCCTTGCAGACTCCATAATCACGAGACATCAATCATGTCACATGCGGGATATTAACTAGGGTTTTGGTGTGGCGGCCTACGGCACATGTGTTCACCCACGATGAGAATGTGAGAAATTCGTGCAATCAGTTGGAGGGGTTAGCAAAGTAGTGGATGGAAAATCAACCAAGTCTCTGCACGATGAGAAACTGGACTCCTGCAACTGTCACACTTCATGGGGTCAAGGTGTTTACAATTCTTGCAATAAAAATAAGTCTCTGAATCATGATTGAGAACATACAATTTTTAACAGACAATTCTCGATAGACAATATTTCGTCTACACGAACTCATCGTCTTAGCAATTACTATCAGCTGAGTAAACTCAATCATTCAGAAACTATTTTCACGCAAAAATACACAGCACACCAATAATCCTTGATCACCATTGATCTCACACATTTCTCAGCTTCCCTCCTACAGATCGACCCATCCACTCTTGTGACCGAATTGACTCTGGAACGGCCATTGTATTGGTTTAGGCCGGAGTCCTACATATTTATCTCTCGAACTTAAAGCACTCCCTTCTTGAAGTGCATCTGTGTCAGGTTAAACATTTCGCTCGGTTCAAGGAGTCTCCTCCGCACGATCGTCTCCTCAATTCTTTAAAAACCAGCAAATCGTTTTTCCCCATCTACACTTATATTCTTGAGAAAATCAAAAGATGATCATATAAAAATCGCTTGGTAACATCTTACATGATTTGTGTGATACAGTCATTTGATGCAGAATCGGAATGTTTCATATTGATTATTTCAATAACTTGAAAATTGCTTTGATATTAATAGTTAGTGAAAACAACTACTGCCATCCTCTAAGAAAGTCTCAATGATTGAAATTAAAAATGCGGGGGTCTAACAACCTCACCCAATATTTCGATTAGCAATTTGTATGCACTAACTCCAATATACTTTTAAGAGAATCAACTAGACAGTCAGACTTAATCTTAAGAAAGATGTATCAAGGAGTTAATTATCTCAATCTCTAATTCAATCTGCAATCAGCGAGCCAGGTTGAATATAAGAGATATAAACTTGGATGGTACCAAAGACCAATATCCAAGGATCAATCAATTTCCAATAACACAGATACCAGAAGTTTTGATAAAGAGGAAACCCCAAATGCAGAAAAACCCCGGGACCTAGTCCAGATTGAACACCACATTGTATTAAGCCGCTACAGACACTAGCCTACTACAAACTAACTTCGGTCTTGACTGTAGTTGAACCCCAATCAATCTCACATTCATTCAAGGTACAGTTGCGTTCCTTACATCTTTGATCCCAGCAGGATACTACGCACTTGATTCCCTTAGGATCTCACCCACAACTAAGAGTTGCTACGACCCAAAGTCGGAGACTTTAATAAACAAATTTGTATCACACAGAAAAGTTTACGGTAATAGATAAATGTGTCTCCACAGAAATATCTATGAGTTTTTGTTCCGTCTTTTGATAAATCAAGGTGAACAGGAACCAATTGATAAACCAGACTTATATTCTCGAAGAACAGCCTAGTATTATCAATCACCTCACAATAAACTTAATCGACTAGCAAAACAAGTTATTGTGGAATCACAAACGATGAGACGAAGGTGTTTGTGATTACTTTTATATCTTTCCTATCAGAGAAATCATTCTCAAGCCAATCCTTTCGATTGTACTTAGTACGATAGGAACAGCAAGATCAGATCACACAACTACAAGAAAAGTAGTATCGGTCTGGCTTCACAATCCCAATGAAGTCTTCAATTCTTTAACCTATAGGGTCTCGATAAGAAACCTAAGGTTAAAGAAGCATCGACTCTTGCTAATACAACTAGTATTACACAAGTGGTGTGGGTATTAGGTTTCCCAGTTGCTAGAGTTCTCCCTTATATAGTCTTTCAAATCAGGGTTTGCAATCAATGTTAGCTTAGTAACAAAGCATTCAATATTCACTGTTAGATGAAAACCTGATTAGATTCAAGCTAATATCTTTCAACCGTTAGATCGAAACTTAGCTTGTTACACACAAATGAAATGCACGTTTATCTAGTTTGTGTAACCTTACCCAAACTTGTACATCTAGTTGGTTCAACAGTAGTTAACCAAATGGTTAGCCATATGAGCACTTTCATATCAACCATATTTTTTTTTACCATAACTAGTTCAAATGACTCAAATGAACTAGCTAGAGAGTTGTTCAATTGCTTAAATCTTTATAATAGACACAACTGAAACAAAAACGATTTGATTCACTCGGATCGATTCATGAACTTTATAGCCACGATTTGCAAACTTGCATTCCTTAGTTTATATAAGTTTAAGTTCATGAATAATCGTTTTTAGAAAATAATCAACTTAACTACGCGGACTGGTACGCGGACTTAAGTACCCGGAATGAGTTTGTAAAAAGTTCACAAACTCCAGCTTATTTTCTCGGGAAGAGAACCTTCGACAGTACGCGGACTCTGTTCGGATTTTCCTGATCAACAAAGTACGCATACTTTGGTTCAAGGAATAAGGACTTATACATGTATGAGTTACCTCACAATGTTTATATCCAACCATGGTTATATAATATACACTCTCATTTCAATCATTGAAACATTCTTAGAGGACGTTATATGATTGTTATTCACAAACCATTTTTCGTCAAAGCCATTTTCAAGTAATTTAAATATAACATGACTTTCGTCACTAGGTAAAGATGAATTTGGCCAAAGCGAAAAGCTTACCAACACATATTTCGAGAAATAGATAAGCGAGATAAACTCGGCTCGAAATAGCAAATGTGTATTATCATAGTCTATATAGCAACACGACTTTTGTCTCAAGATAGGAGATAAATTAGATAGACTTTTGAGTGATAGATAAGTTCAAGTCTGCACATACCTTTAGTCGATGAAGTTCCACCATTTCCTTGAGTAGTTCTTTGTCTTGTATGATGATCACCATGGAGTTCTTGAGCTCAACTATACTTTCTATCATAGTCCGAGACTTAGCTAATAGTAGACTAGAAATCAAGACTTATAGTTTTGACACTAACATTGAAAAACATGCTTGATATAGAAACGCATACGAGCTCGACCGAGCAGTGCTCTAACAATCTCCCCCTTTTTCAATTTTAGTGACAAAACTATCAATACATATGGAATACAAAATAAATAAATAAACTTCGTAGCTTCTCTTCCACATGTCTGATCTTCTTGGTTCTTCAACATTACTCGGAATCTTCGTCACTTCCAAGTACTCCAATGATTCGAAAGGTTGTAAGTTTAGTATCATCGTTGTTTAAATTCCGTTGTCATAACAATGAGAAAACAAGAATTCTCAATCATTGTTATACAATGTCATAGTATTATTATACAACATCAAAGTTCAATTGTATCACAACTTCGACAACAATACTATGGTGATATGTATCACTCCCCCTTAGTCAATACTCCATCTCACATGGAAACCACTCCCCCTTACATAATGATCCGTAAACCATATGTATTTGTAGTGTGAACTACACATTAATTCTCCCCCTTTTTTTCAATAAAATTGGCAAAGGTACGAAAACTAGTGGGATCCTAATGAAATTCCCATAGAGACATTTCATGACCAAAAGCAAGTACATATCAACTTTTTAGATGCCATCATATAGCCGAAGTTAAATGCATTCATGAAGGAGTTTATAAAGATACAAGATAACCCCTATAATATTCCATAGCCGCACTCCCCACAAAGATTTGGCAATTAAGCACAAGTTCAATTAAGAACTCTCCCCCATGAAATGTCATTCCTGAAAGAAAAACAAGAGCGACCTTACTTTCACAAGAAGACCCGTATTCTCATACGAATATGAATTTGAATCTAAAAATACTCAATTAAATTAACCACAAGAAGACCCATGATTAATTTAATTGGAATACACAACTAAATTAACACAAGAGTGTGATCAATTCAATCGGTCATGCTCGACATAAGAGAACTTACGGAGCCGCACAGTGTATACATAAAATATGGATCAGGGAAGATCAATACCGCGGAATAGACAAGGATTCATTCTATTTTCCATCACTATTTGCACAATGACATACAATAGACATAATCCTCGTAAACAAAAGTTCATCCTATCTTCCATCAAAATTTGCATAATGATATAATTGGCTTAAAACTTTTGTCATGTCAAAATTTCGTTCATCTTTTATCAATACTCGCATATCGACATACGAAAGACTTAACTTTTGACAAGGTATGGGAGAATTATAGTTCACGGATGCAAACACACATATCCCATAACATATTGCTATATACAAAACCATAAAGATTAGTACTGCGAAAATCATCTTCCAAACAACTTTTTAGAATTTAATCAAATAAACCTAAAAGATAAAGATGAAAAAATTGGACATAGCTATGTGTAATCACAATAATAGCTATTCCAAAAACTAGTTATTCTTTCTAAAAACACAAGAATAAAATTCTCATAAGAAGATTTACTAGATGTTGTAGAGCCTTCTCAAGGCATCTACCGACAATTCCTTCTTATTATTGAAAAACCCATTGATAATGGGGTCGTTCAATTCCTCTAAATCATCAGAAAGATCAGTCAACTCACTAAGTTCTCTTTTTAGCTCACGCAAGGTGTTCTTTGTTAGAGACAACATTTGTTCATAGTGAGTTATCTCCTCTAAAGATGAAACAGTTTGAGATTTTAAATCATTTCTTTTGTTGATGAAATCATTCACCAAACCTCTAAAGTTATTATCAAGATGACAAACAGATAAGAGGTAGTTAGGGGAAGAACCTTCTCCATTATTTGTAGCTTTCACTTTCTTCACTCTTGAGGAAGAGATTCCTTTACACAGATACACATTAACTGCTTCAACTGCAACCTTACTTGTGGTGCTTCTAGTTATAGGAGCCATGAAACTGTATCTTCTAGGGAGAAAAAGAAACTACAAACAATTATAAATAGACTTATGAACGCCCAAACCCTAGAAGAACAAGTCTTTCGTGATTTATGATCCAATATCTATAAAACTAGGAGAATATAAATTTTTTAACAAAAAAAATACACCGCTTGAGACACATAGATGCAAACCTCATTTTCCCAAGTTAAATATGAGGATGCGAACGTCACTGAGATTAGACAGTGACGATGGGAGCCAAACGCTCCCCTCTTTTATCAAGATTTGTTGTATAAACTGATTTTCTACCTCTTCTGACTCTGGAAGCAATGGTTTTAGGAAAACCACTTTGATTACCCAGATTCATCTCTTGCATGTTCTTTTGAAGTTTGGAAATTCTTTTATTGTTCCTTTTGAATCTCCAACACGTGCTTTGAACATGATTTGCATTTCCACAAAACGAACAAACCAATAAAGATTCTTTGTCTTGTTGAATTGCCTTATGTTTATTACAACCATCAACCTGCATTCTTCAATGATCAATAGGAGCAATGGGGTTGATTATGCCTGCAGTTTTTCCTTTAAATCCTAAACCATTTGTGTTTCCAAAGGATTTCTGACCGAATAACATTGCTGAAATTTTGTCAGAACTTTAGATAATCTTTGTAGATCATCCTTAAGAGTATTAATATCTTTTTCTTTAGGGCAATGGTTCTGGTGAGCTTATCATTAAAACAATCTATCTTAAGATTTTTCACCTAGATTGATGATTCATGTTTCTTCAGTGAAGCTTTTAACTGAAGATTTTCTTGAAGAACCTCTCTATTCAAGAATTAAAAAATCTCTGTGCCAGACTCAGGTTCTGAATCATAAATTGAGTAGGTGGATGTTTCTGCTCCAAGAGATGAGAGTTCATTACATCCATCAGACGTATCCAAGACGTGGACACTTTAGAAAGATTTTTCTTCTATCGAATCATCTGAGGCAAAATCTGACAAAAGATGTTTACCACATCTATTGCTTCTTTTTACAAATTCTTTGATTTTTTCTGTTATCAGTGATTTATTAAAAACAACATCATTGGAAGAACATTCATCATCCCAAGACACGTTAGAGACTTCACTTGTCCTGGAAAAAGCATTGAATGCAGATGTTCGAACAGAGTCTTGATCAAGAATTTTTTAACTTTCCAACAAAAGTATTTCTGGAAAGAGTATCAAGGTTATTTCCCTCAACGATGGCATGCTTCTTAGAATCGTATCTAGATGGCAGCGATCTGAGAATTTTCATCACAATGTCCTTTTCAGGAATAAATGCATTAACAATTTCAGACACTTTGTGATTAAACTCATCAAATGAAACTTCATCTGCCATATGAAAGTTTTCCCAATTGGAATTTAGATTTTGAAGTCTGGCTTCCTTTTCACTGGTATTCCCTTCAAATACGGTTTATAATATATCCCAAGCATCTTTAGACCGAGTGTAATTAGACACATGGTGCTGGAGATTAGGGGTAATGGCATTCAAACCATTGGAGTTTTGCTTGGAAGCAAGTATCTCTGCAGCATCGTATTCGCCAATATTCTTTGGAACAGTAGCGTCACATATTGCCATAACGGGAGCATCATAGGCATTAACTACATATACCCATGATTGAAAATCACGCGATTGAAGAAAACCTCGCATAGCAATTTTCCACCATAAGTAATTTGAACCATCGAAATCTGGTGGTAAGTTAATTGAGATAGCACCTCTGTCCATAGAGTCAGATCGCTACAAACACAAACTTGTAACGTCTTTAAACGTGTTTGCCTGCTCTAATACCAATTGAAAAAGCGGGGGGTCTAACAACCACACCCAATATTTCGATTAGCAATCTATATGGACTAACTCTAATATACTTCCAAGAGAATCAACTAGACAGTCAGACTCAAGCTTAAGAAAGATATATCAAGGAGTTAATTATCTCAATCTCTAATTCAATCTGCAATCAGCAAATAGAAATCTGCGAGCTCGATTGAATATAAGAGATGTAAACTTGGATGGTACCAAAGACCAATATCCATGGTTCAATCAATTTCCAATCAACAACCAAAGGTTGGATTTCACAATTGATCGATTCAAATGCATAACCTGTGATATTTCAATTATATAACAAAATATAACGCGGAAAAGAAATAACACAGACACCAGAAGTTTTGTTAACGAGGAAACCGCAAATGCATAATCCAGATTGAACACCACACTGTATTAAGCCGCTACAGACAATAGCCTACTACAAACTAACTTCGGTATGGACTGTAGTTGAATCCCAATCAATCTTACACTGATTCAAGGTACAATTGTGCTCCTTACGTCTCTGATCCCAGCAGGATACTACGCACTTGATTCCTTTAGCTGATCTCACCCACAACTAAGAGTTGCTACGACCCAAAGTCGAAGACATTAATAAACAAATCAGTATCACACAGAAAAGTCTACGGTAATAGATAAATCTGTCTCCCACAGAAATACCTACGAGTTTTTGTTATGTCTTTTAATAAATCAAGGTGAACATGAACCAATTGATAAACCAGACTTATATTCCCGAAAAACAGCCTAGTATTATCAATCACCTCACAATAAACTTAATCGACTAGCGAATCAAGTTATTGTGGAATCACAAACAATGAGACGAAGGTGTTTGTGATTACATTTATATCTTCCCTATCGGAGAAATCAATCTCAAGCCAATCCTTTCGATTGTACTTAGTACGATAGAAACAGCAAGATCAGATCACACAACTACAATTAACGGTTGCAAGAAAAGTATTATCGGTCTGGCTTCACAATCCCAATGAAGTCTTCAAGTCGTTAACCTACAGGGTCTCGAGAAGAAACCTATGGTTAAAGGAGAATCTACTCTAGATAATACAACTATTATCACACAAGAGGTGTGGGGATTAGGTTTCCCAGTTGCTAGAGTTCTCCTTTATATAGTCTTTCAAATCAAGGTTTGCAATCAATGTTAGCTTAGTAACATAGCATTAAATATTCATCGTTAGATGAAAACCTGATTAGATTCAAGCTAATATCTTTCAACCATTAGATCGAAACTTAGCTTGTTAGACACAAATGAAATGCACGTTTATCTAGGTTCGTGTAACCATACCCAAACTTGTACATCTAGTTGGTTCAACAGTAGTTAACCAAATGGTTAGCCATGTGAGCACTTTCATATCAACCATATTCTTCTTTACCATAACTAGTTCAAATGACTCAAATGAACTAGTTACAGAGTTGTTCAATTGCTTAGATCTTTATAATAGACACAATTGAAACAAAAACGATTTGATTCACTCGAATTGATTCATGAACTTTATAGCCACGGTTTGCAAACTTGCATTCCTTAGTTTATATAAGTTTAAGTTCACGAATAATCGTTTTTAGAAAATAACCAACTTAAGTATGCGGACTTAAGTACCCGGAATGAGTTTCTAGAAAAGTTCACAAACTCCAGCATATTTTCTCGGGAAGACGCGACTGGGTTCGCGGACTCTGTTCTGGTTTTCCTGATCAACAAAGTATGCATACTTTGGTTCAAGGAATAAGGACTTATACATGTATGAGTTACCTCACAATGTTTATATCCAACCATGGTTATATAATCTGAACTCTCATTTCAATCATTGAAACATTTTTAGAGGGCGTTATATGATTGTTTTTCACAAACCATTTTTTGTCAAAGCCATTTTCAAGTAATTGAAACATAACATGACTTTCGTCACTAGGTAAAGATGAACTTAGCCAAAGCGAAAAGCTTACCAACACATATTTCGAGAAATGGATAAGCGAGATAAACTCGGCTCAAAATAGCGAATGTGTATAATCATAGTCTATATAGAAAAACGACTTTTGTCTCAAGATAGGAGATAGATTAGATAGACTATTGAGTGATAGATAAGTCCAAGTCTCCACATACCTTTTAGTCGATGAAGTTCCACCAGTTCCTTGAGTATTTCTTCGTCCTGTATGATGATCGCCATGGAGTTCTTGAGCTGAACTACACTTTCTATCCTAGTCCGAGACTTAACTAATAGTAGATTAGAAATCAAGACTTATAGTTTTGATCACTAACATTGACAAACATGTTTGAGATAGCAACGCGTGCGAGTTCGACCGAGCAGTGCTCTAACACTTGGCTTCCTCACATTTCCTTCTTTTTATTTTCAAGGTTGTAGGTAAAGGAGATTTTTATTTTTCCTTAGTGATTGATGGCTTAACAATCATATTGACATCTTTTCCATCAGAAGACATGATGCTTGGAGTATCCATATACAAATGGTTTTGTGAGCGGAACTCACAATCTAAACTCAACAAGAAGTCTTAAGATATAAAGAATATCAGAGAAGGAAAAAGGAATGTAGGGTTTTTGAAGCCTAACAGGTTCATGAACGCACAACTCACAACCCTAAGAAGAGTAGAATTGTCGAGAATAACCCTCTTTTAATGACAGACTAAGTCCTTTCCAATATCAATTAGACATTAAGGAATTCCAAAAAAATGATAAGAAAGAAAACACAATTTTTTCTTAAATCTTGAAGTGTGCACGATCTTGTCTTTTTTGATCAGGATCATGAGACAAAATGCACTAAACAACACAATCAAGTTGTGCTGCGGTGAGCAACAATCTGTCCACCATAACCTCTTCGGATGGAATCCATAAAACCCTGTCTTTTTGAATGTTTAGATCATATTTTATTCTCTAGTGGTCTAGACTTATCTTTGGAAACTAACTTATTTGAAGAAGATAAAATCTTACATACCTCAGCGGTTTTCTGAGCAAGTTTAAGCTTGTTTGCTAGAGGATCTGCTCTTCGTTAAAGTTTGTTGACATATTTCATCTTGTGTTTGTACTTGAAACACTTTGAAAGTTCATGACCCTAGAGTGAAAAGTAAGAGCATTTCAACGCATAAGATGATTCAGGCGCCTGTGATGTGCAAGCCGCTAGGCACATAGTTGATCCTGAAAAATTAAACAGAGAGTTTCCAACAGAAAGGTCAATTGATTCTTCCAGCTTGATTGGGTTCTCTTCTGAAAGATCATCAAGATTGATGTATGTATTCCTACAATTATAAAAATTAATATTCTCACATAGAAGAGCAATACTTGATTTTTTTGTCTTCATCAGAATCATAATTGTCAGACATTTCATCAAGAGTTGCAGCAAGACCTTTGTTCCCAGTGTATTTCCTGCGGTTTGGACACTCATTTGCAAAATGACCAAAACCTTTACACTTAAAGCACTGAGGCATATCCTCATCATCAGTTTCATCTGTGTCTCTATTTTTAGGAGGAATACGATTATGAGGTTTGACTGATGCTTTTGGATTATCTCTGGAGAACCGTTTACTTCTCTTTAAAAGAAGATCTCTAAACTGTCTTGTAATCATCAAGACTAACTTGTCAAGATCTTCATCTGATGAATCAGTCTCAGAAAGATCATCTTCAGAGATATCAACACTTCTAATTTTATCAAGTAGTTTAGTGTTTTTTAGTGCTTTGAAAGCAACATCCTTGCTGGATTTGGATGTATGCTCATGATCAAAGATCTTTAGCTTCCCAACCAGAGTATTTCTGGAGAGATTATCAAGGTTATTCCCCTCAATGATGGCATTCTTCTTAGAATGGTATCTAGATGGAAGCGATCTGAGAATTTTCATCACAGTTTCCTTTTCAAGAGTGGTCTTACCCAATGCAAAAGATGCATTAACAATTTCAGATACTTTGTGATTAAACTCATCAAATGAATCTTCATCTGCCATATGAAGGTTTTCCCAATCGGAACTTAGGTTTTGGAGCCTAGCTTCCTTTTCACAGGTATTCCCTTTGAATACGGTTTCTAAGATATCCCAAGCATCTTTAGACCGAGTGCACATAGTTACATGGTATGGAAGATCTGGGGTAATGGCATGTATGATGGCATTCAACCCATCGGAATTTTGCTTTGCAACAAGTATCTCAGCAGCGTCATATGCACCAATATCCTTTGGGACGGTTGCACCTCCTACTGTAAAAACGGGAGCATCATAGCCATTAACAACATATACCCATGATTGAAAATCACGCGATTGAAAATCACGCGATTGAAGAAAAGCACCCATAACAATTTTCCACCATAAGTAATTTGAGCCATCGAAGACTGGTGGTACGTTTATGGAGATAGAATTTATGTCCATATAGTCAGATCGCTACAAACACATACTTTTGAGGTCTTAAACGTGTTTGCCTGCTCTGATACCAATTGAAAATGCGGGGGATCTAACAACCTCACCCAATATTTCGATTAGCAATCTGTATGGACTAACTCCAATATACTTTTAAGAGAATCAACTAGACAGTCAGACTCAATCTTAATAAAAGTATATCAAAGAGCTTATATCTCAATCTTTTGATTTAATCCTTACTCAAGAAAATAGAAATCTGCGAGTCTAATTAAAATCAAGAGAAATAACTTGGATGGTACCAAATACCAATATCCAAGGATCAATCAATTTCAATCAACAACCAAAGGTTGGATTTCACAATTGATCGATACAATGCACAACCTGTGATATTTCAATTATATAACAAAATATACTGCGGAATAGAAGTAACACAGACACCAGAAGTTTTGTCAACGAGGAAACCGCAAATGCAGAAAAACCCCGGGACCTAGTCCAGATTGAACGCACAGTGTATTAAGCCGCTACAAACACTAGACTATTGCAAACTAACTTCGATCTGGACTGTAGTTGAACCCTAATTAATCTCACACTGATCCAAGGTACAGTTGCGCTTCTTACGTCTTTGATCCCAGTAGGATACTACGCACTTGATTCCCTTAGCTGATCTCACCCACAACTAAGAGTTGCTACGACCTAAAGTCGAAGACTTTAATAAACAAATCTGTATCACACAGAAAAGTCTACTGTAATAGATAAATCTGTCTCCCACAGAAATACCTATGAGTTTTGTTTCATCTTTTGATAAATCAAGGTGAACAGGAGCCAATCAATAACCTGGACTTATATTCCCGAAGAACAACCTATAATTATCGATCACCTCACAATAATCTTAATTGACTAGCGAAACAAGATATTGCGGAATCACAAACAATGATACGAAGATGTTTGTGACTTCTTTTTTATATTTCCTATCGGAGATATCTATCTCAAGTCAATCTTACAATTTTACTCGTATGATAGATACAACAAGATCAGATCACAAAACTTCGGTCTGGCTTCACAATCCCAATGAAGTCTTTCAGTCGTTAACCTACAGGGTCTCGAGAAAAACTCTATGGTTAAAGGAGAAACGACTCTAGCTAACACAACTAGTATCACATAGGAGGTGTGGGGATTAGTTTCCCAGTTGCTAGAGTTCTCCTTTATATAGTTTTCAAATCAGGGTTTGCAATCAATGTTAGCTTAGTAACAAAGCATTCAATATCCACCATTAGATGAAAACCTGATTAGATTCAAGCTTATATCTTTCAACCGTTAGATCGAATCTTAGATTGTTATACACAAATGAAATGTATTTCATTTAGGTTTGAGTAACCGTACCTAAACGTGTACACTTATTTGGTTCCCACCAGTTAACCAAAAGCTTAACTACATGATTACTTTCATATCCACCATATTCATCTTCACCACAACTAGTTCTAATGACTTCAAAAGAACCAGTTAAAGAGTTGTTCAATTTCTTAGATCTTTTGAAAGACACAATTGAAACAAAATCGGTTTGATTCACTTGAATCGATTCATGAATATTATAGCCATGGTTTGCAAAGATTGCATTCCTTATTGTTTAAATGTTTAAGTTCATGAACTGACCGATTTGATAAAGTAACCAGCTTAAGTATGCGTACAGATATGCGTACTTAAGCAACCGGATTTGGGTTGGTTTTGGTTTCCAAACTCGGCAGAAATTTTCGGTTAGAAAACTTCCTTCAGTATGCGTACGGGTACGCATACTTAAGGTGACTAGTTAAGAATGTGACAATTCCCAAACCCAACTGAAATTTTCGGTTCAAAAACTTCCGCCAGTATGCGTACGGTACGCATGCTTAACATGTCTCCTTCACCAATTCCATACACACACATATGCATACACTTGGTTCCCGGTTCATGGATTTATACACTAATGTGCGAACACACTATATATGTTTATATCCAAAGATGGTTACATGATCTCAACTATATACTTCAATCATTGAAACATTCTTAGAGGATGTTATATAGTTCCTATTCACAAACTATTTTTCATCAAAGCAATTTTTAATATATTGAAATGTCAACATGACTTTCGTCACGAGTAAAGATGAACTTAGCTAAAGAGAAAGCTTAACAACACATATTTCAAGAAATAGATAGGCGAGTTAAACTCGGCTCGAAATATCAAATGTGTATAATTGAAATTTATATACTTATACGACTTTTGTCTCAAGAGCAGGAGAAACAGTAGACTTTTAAGTGATAGATAAGTTCAAGTCTCCACATACCTTTTAGTCAATGAAGTTCCACTGGTTCCTTGAGTAGTTCTTCGTCTTCATATGATGATCGTGGTGGAGTCTGGAGCTAAACTACACTTAACTATCCTAGTCCGAGACTTTAGCTATAAGTAGACTAGAAATCAAGACATATACTTTTGACAACTAAATTTGACAAACAAGCTTGAGATAGCAACGCTTGCGAGTTCGACCGAGCAATGCTCTAACAGAAATAGAGTTTAGAACACTTAACCATAATTGGATAATCGACATAGTATGCGTACTTGCATATATGTTGATCCAAGACCGGTATAGTATGCATACCCGTATGTGTACTGGGAAGGTCAGGTAAAGTCCGGGATCCTTGGTTTGCGTACCCATACACGTACTGGCGAACTCAGTTGAAGTCCGAGAACTTTTGTATACATACCCGTACGCGAACTAATTCAACTGTTGTTTTGGATGTGTGATAGTATGCGTACCCGTTCACATACTGTCAGACACAGTCCAAGTCCGGCTACTTAAGTATGTGTACCCGTTTTCATATTTGAGTGGGTTAAGTTCTAGAATCGGTTTGTTCATGAACTAATACATTTATATAATAAGGAATGCAATCTTTTGCAAACCGTGGCTATAATGTTCATGACTTGATGCGAGTGAATCAAAATCGATTTTTCTTTAATTGTTTCTTGTATACTTCTATGAGAATATAAACAATTGAACAACTCTATAACTAGTTTCATTTGAGTCATTTGAACTAGTTTTGGTTAAGATAAATAAGGTTGAGATGAAAGTGTTCATCTGGCTAACTTCGGTTAACTATTGTTGAGCCAACAAGGTGCACACGTTTAGGTACGGTTACTCATATCTAAATGAAGTCACTTTTCATTTGTGTGTAACAAGCTAAGTTCGATCTAATGGTTGAAAGATATTAGCTTGAGTCTAATCAGGTTTTCATCTAACGGTGAATATTGAATGCTTTGTTACCAAGGTTGCATTGATTGCAAACCCTGATTTTGAAGACTATATAAAAGAGAGCTCTAGAAACTGGGAAACCTAATCCCCAGACCTTTTGTGTGATATTAGTTGCGACTATAGTATATTCTCCTTTAATCTTAGGTTTTTCACAAACCCTATAGGTTAACGATTTAAAGACTTAATTGGGATTGTGAAGCCAGACCCAACTATTTTCTCTGTAGTTGTGTGTTCTGATCTTTCCCTGTTTTATCGTATTGATTACTATCTTCTTTAAGATTTGCTCAAGATTGATTTTCCGATAAGCAGATAAAAAGTAGTCACAAACATCTTCGTCTCATCGTTTGTGATTCCACAATATCTTGTTTCGCTATCATAGGATTAAGATTATGTGAGGTGATTGATATTTCTAGGTTGTTCTTCGGGAATATAAGTCCGGTATATCAATTGGTTCTTGTTCACCTTGATTTATCAAAAGACGGAACAAAACCCATAGGTTTATCTGTGGGAGACAAATTTATCTATTCTGTAGACTTTTCTGTGTGAGACAAATTGGTTTATCAAGTCTTCGAATTTGGGTCGTAGCAACTCTTAGTTGTGGGTGAGATCAACTAAGGGCATCAAGTGCGCAGAATCCGACGTGGTTGTAGAGGCGTAAGGAACGCGACTATACCTTGATCAATGTGAGATTTATTAGGGATCAACTACATTCTAGTCTGAAGTTAACTTGGAGTAGGCTAGTGTCTGTAACGGCTTAATACAATGTGGTGTTTAAATCTGGACTAGTCCTGGGGTTTTTCTGCATTTGCGGGTTCCTCGTTAACAAAACTTCTGGTGTCTTTGTTATTTATTTTCCGCATTATATTTTGTTATATAATAGAAATATCACAGGTTGTGCGTTAAGTTCAATCAGTTCTTGAATCTGAACTTTGGGTTGTTGATTAAATTGATTGACACTTGGATATTGGTTTGTGATACCGTCCAAGTTATTTCTTTATTCAATCGGACTCGCAAATTCCTATTTGTTTGATTGCGGATCGAATTGAGAAATCGAAATACAAACTTTTGAATATGTTTCCATTGATTGAGTATGACTGTCTAGTTGATTCTCTTGGAATTATATTGGAGTTGTCCATACAGATTGCTAACCGAAATATTGGGTGTGGTTGTTAGACCCCCTCTTTTCACATTTATTATGAATTGATGAACTCCATAGATATGAGTATCCAAATCTTATATTATTGGTTAAGGATGTAGTCCGATTTCGAGAACTTGTACTTGATTTATGCATTAGTTTTCTCTCTTTGTTTTCGTTCAAACTTCTATTATTTTTCTAAAATTACATGATTGACGTATCGTAATAGGATTTAGATGTTTGTTTAGTTAACTGGACAATTAATTGAACTTGCATCCTTGTCCATAGATAAGTTAGGGTTTAACATCGTGTGATAACCCTAAATACAAGTAGCATGATATGATTACGGTTTGTAGTGATCCACTCTTGTAATCATATGTAGAGTTTGACCTTTGTCCGAATTGTCATGCGCAATATATGACTATTGCATTGATTAGCCTATTTCTGAAACTTAATGCTCCTAGGAATTGAACTAAATTAGCGTAGGGCATTAGGTTATTCTTTAGGTAGAATTCACATTTACAGCTCTAATGTGTTTGTTGATGAACTTAGGAAATTAACGAAGTATCTTGCTCTGTTGATACTCTAGGTATTTTTATGATAAAGAGATTAAATTGTAATTCTAATCATGTATGCAAGCACTTGTTTGATACTGAAGATGAATTCCTTGACCAATATTCTCAAATCTTGATTATTTTTTACAATTTACTTTGCTTTCTATTTAACTTTTATTGCTTGCATAAAAACCAGAAATCCCGCCAATTGGTTACTTAGGAAATTGAAAATATAATAACTATAATTGCCTCTCTGTGGAAACGAACTATTTCTTATCATATACTTTAAGAAGTGAAATTATTTTTGACGCATACGACAATGATAAACTTTTCAGGATAATATGTTAAATTAATACCTTCCATATGTTGAGATTATTAATATGATTAGACATTGCAAGAAGGTGAAAACAAAACCACAGATAGAGAAATAAAAGGTAACTGAAGAATGAAGTCTGAGAAGGTATTTAAAAGGAAAAATAACGCTGGTGGGTGCAAAGATGGTGTTGAGATTTCGATGATAAGTGTTAAAAAGTGTTGATAAGAGAAAAGGTGAGTAACATAAAAGATGGACATGTGTTGTTCCTATTGAAGTTATTGTGTTGTGCCAAAAATTAAAGTTTGCAGTACCGTTCTTGAAAAACCATGTATCAATTGAGGATAAAATACGTTTAATATGATAGTATAGATACACCATTGCATATAAGATAATCCAACACACATGTAACCAATGAAATTTGAGCCAACTTAAGATGATAGACATTGTGCAACTACTGATGCTGACAACCAGGTTTTAAAGTTGCATAACTCTAAAGAAGAAAACAAACAAAACAGGAAAAAAAATCAAAATACAAGGAATCAGAACTAATCAACAATAAGATGAGAAGAAAACCCCCAAAATTGTGAGATTGTATTACATCAAAATAAGGGAAATTTTAGAAATAAACTAACTAATGAAAAGGGTAAGGATGAAGAAATCAGGGTTTTACTGATGAAAACAGGTTAGAATTGAAGTGGAAAACAACAACATCGACAAAAAGAAAGACAGGGTTAACGAACTTAACTCTGTTTTTTAGTTTAGAAAGCAAAAATCTTGTCATTTGTACCAAATGTTTAACTTTACAACTTATTGCTTCAAGTCACTATGGTCTAAGCTTCATCTGGTCATTCTGTTGGGCAGTTCAGTAAGAATTCGAAAACCATCGCATTTTTTCCCGGTTATAATTTGTCTTCACACAAGTCTAGTTTGGTATTCTTACTTCACTTGAATTTCGCATAATTGAATCTAGACTTATTCTCAACTTCTCTGGTCAAATTCTCCCCTAGTTCAACTTTAGTATTCTTAGTATTAGTTCTATTTTTATAGCATGTTCAAAAGTTGCTTTTTGACTTCCGGAAGCAGAAAAGTCAGAAGTTAGTTTGTGTGCACAATTCCAAAATGATTTCTAGAAGTAAAAAATTAAACTATTTGTGAAGCACAAACATTTTACTCCTGACTTCTGCTTCTAGTATACAAACATGCTATAGTATACAAACAGGCTATAGTATAAGAACTCTTTTCAAACTCCTTATCAAATTAGGTTTTTTAAACTCACATTCTTCTCCATATGAAGGAAAGATGACAGTTCTAGTTCACCATTCCTGGTTCAATTTCTTGAATACCCAGAACCATAACAACCACCTAAGTTAGATTTTTTACCATCAAACTGAGTTAACTTTTGTTTCCAAAACCCCCAAGTTCTTTTTACCTTTTAACTTCTTCTTCTCATTCGAATTAATATTGTTAAGCTCGATGTCATTAGTCATCTTAGTTAAACTCATTTTCCCTATTAAACGAATTCGGATTCAAGCTCGACAAACCATGGAGCTTTCTTTTTCTGTTTTTAGAACTCGAACAAAAACAAAAATAAAATACTTCTTAGAATAGCCCATTGAACTGAAGTTATTTTCTTTATTTTATCAAATTCATCGTCAATTCATCATCATCGTCATCGTTTGTAAAAGCCAATCCATCTTTAGCAATCGTAGAATAAACTCCAATTTAACTTCTACCAAATTTAAACCCTAGACACCAAAAAAAAAAAAAAAAAGTTTGCGAAATGTTTGATAAATCTAAATAGAGAAATTGAGGATAATACGAAGGAGAAGAAGAAATAGCATTTGTGTAAAACATGAAAACTTTACTGTACTATATAATGTTTAGAAAAATTTATATCTAGACTATGTCGGCTACATAAAACTGAAAACTACAACAATACTATCAGTTTTATAAGACTAGCAGTTTACAATACTTTGATTTATATTTTTTTTGACCATTACACTTGTTGACTTACTATACTTATTAGCTCCCCCCAAATTGATAGTGATAAACACTGATCAGTTTGGAAAAGAACCAACAAAATGTTATGCAAACAACAACAACAAAATCAATCTCAACTCTTGTAGGAGGAGCAACAACAAGAAAAATTGTAATTATGTTACTTCGACAGTTAGACAAATTAAAAGCAACATGTTTCCTTTTTGACCATTATAATATCACCAGTAGTAGAAGTAGAAAAATATCCAAAATATCAGTGGAGAATGATGTGAGTTTTATTTGGATGTTAGAGACCTTGAAGAAGAGATACCATGGTGATCAAACTCCGAGGATCATATTAACGGATAAGGACCAAACACTAATGAATGTGAAAATGAGGGGTACCAAAATACACCACCAACTTTTTCTTAGGCAACCTGTATGGACTAAACTCAAATACAATTTCGAGAGTTACAAGTTAATAATCTCAGTCATGAATTATATGAAGAGCTTATATCTCTTTCTCTCACAATCAGCATGTAAACAGAGACAAGTCCGTGAACCTTATTATTCCGTGAGAATACTTGGATGATTCCAAAGATCAATATCCAAGATCAATAAAATTGTATCCCACAATTGTGATAGACTTATCTACTTAAATTGATTTTACGTAAAACCTGTGATATTTCAATTATAAAGATAAACAATATAATGCGGAAAAGAAATAACACATACACCAGAAATTTTGTTAACGAGGAAACCGCAAATACAGAAAAACCCTGGGACCTATTCCAGATTTGAACACCAAATTATATTAAGCCGCTACAAACACTAGCTTACTATCAATACTTCGGACTGGAATATAGTTGAGACCGAATCTACCGTCACAACAATTCAGTTACAGTTTCCCTCCTTACGCCTCTTGAATCCTGCAAGAATCCGCGCAATTGATTCCCTTAGCTGACGTCCTTTATAGCCTAAGAGTTGCTTCAACTCAATTGAAGACTTTAAACCAATCTTCCTCCCACACATAAGCCTATATGTGATTTCCGTTCTGATCAAAGATCAAGAATTGATTGCAATAGGCAAAGTCTAGCAAACCTCAAAATCCAGTCTTATGACTCCCGCAGAGCAGCCTAGATTATTATTCACCTCACAAGTAGATACTTGTGGAATCACAAAGTCTGAGACGAAGAAACTTTATGATTTCTATCTATCTTGTTTGTTGGAGCTAAAGGCTCAACAATCAAAACAAGACCAGGATACACAAACTATCAAGATAAAGATAGTTGGACCCGGCTTCACGAATTTATAGGTGAAGTCTTTTTAATCGCTAAACCTAAAAAGATTTAAAGGATAGGACGGTTCTAGTTTACAACTAGGACACACAAGAATAGTATCAGGGATTCAAAGATCCCAGTTGTTTGAGGTTTTCCTTATACAAACTTTAAAGATCAAGGTTGCTTTAGATTTAAGCTAAGGTAGCATTGGAATTAAGCAATCAATAATCACCGTTAGATGAAAAACTTGACTTGAGGTTAACATAACAAAATATACACTCTGGTTAGGATGAACCATAACTGAACCATGTACAATGACTTATTCATGAAAGGTTAGACGAAACTAGCCAATCAAAAGATAAGCTTAACCATTTTCATAAAACACTTTAATACTTTAATCTCGAGTCACAAATGTGATAAAACATGCCTAGATAGTATTTTTGGAGAGTTTTTCAGATGCCAATTATCTCATAGAAATAATTCGGATGCATCTTAAAATATTTGACAGGGTAAGTACGTGTACCTGCTACGTGTACCGTATACCTATTCATGAGTATTTTTGTCATGGTACGTGTACCGGGTATGTATACCCTTAAGAAAAAAACAGATACAAGAATCCACCGACAGACCCGGGTATGTACCTTTTCGGTTTAGAAACCAACAAACCTTTTCTGGTTTGCATATGATAGACACATTTTTGTGTTTACTTTGTCCTCAATGCCTGTATTGTTGGAACTCTATTTTTGTACTAATATTGTGTTTTTATGTATTTTTAGGAAATAAACATTTTTGGAAAATTCGGCTCGAAAAGTTGATTTTGGCACCCGGAGGACAAGTGTTATTCAGACTCTCGCTTTTGGATAAGGGGTAACCTAATTACTAAGGGGCACCCCCAGGTCACCCCCAAGGCATCTGCTATTCGCACCCCAGTTCAGGATAAGGGGCATATCATCTTCAACATTCAAATTCGTGTTTTGGCGGGAAAACCATTTTCACTCCTGACAGATTTTCACTCAGCAAAATGAAGGTGTTATAGTGCGATTCAATCGCTGAAAATTGGTGAGAAGTTGTGATTTAACATGGAAAAGCTGTTTTGAGTGTTCTCTTAGCTCAAATTTGGCTATAATTGGCTAGCCAATTCACGGGCTCAAAACAGGTAAAACACATGCAGAAGAGTTTCTCTACGACTTCTGGAAGATTTTGTGTGTGTTCTGCCCGTGTTTCATGCATCGAGCAACTTGTTGGAGCATTTGTAATCGAATTGGAGCGTGATGGACCAGAGAAAACACGTGAAAAGCTAAAACAGGAAAGAAAATATCCAAAAATATTTTCTTTCACTGCCGAGGATTTGTGGAGTTATGGAGGAGATTCGATGCATGCTTCGGGTTTAAATAGAGTCCTTGGAGGTCAGATAAAGGGTGTCGAGAGTTCTGGGAGCTAGGGAGAGCTAGAGAAGACGAAATCAGAGTTTAACAAAACTCTGTTTCTGCTGCTACATGAAGATGAACACGAAGAACAATAGAATGTAAGAGACTGTCGTTCTTCAACAGTGACAGCGACAGTGGAGTGTGGGTCGTAGTTTCCCAAAGACTACAGCATTTCATATGTATCGTTCTGGTGTGACGCTTCCTGTGGGTCGCACATTAGCTGTTTACACCATTTTCTCTTCTTCTCATCATTTGTAAACCATTTTTGAGCCATAATAAATTATTTTGAGAGCATTTATACTATGATGAGCTAATTCCCTCGTAACCAAGGCAATGGAGGAAGCTATTCACGCAACATAAATGGGTAACTATTTCATTTAATTATATAATTCACCTAATCGCTGCTTTTGCAGAGTTTTAAATTGTTTGAATGATTGTCTTAATTATTTGTTATTCAGTTTGATAGGTTATGCTTGGTTTAATCTCTTGATAATCTATGCTTAAGGTTTACAAATAATGTTTGAGAATCTGTATGATTGATAGTGAATTAAAGATAAAAGAGGACTTAAGAATTGAATAGAGTTTTGAAATATTTATCATTCAATTTTGCATAATAGTGGAATCTAGTGTCTTGGTTACCTCTCGCACCCATTGTTAATAATTTTGTATATATTTTTATTAAATCTTTAAATTTAATCTTCACAAGTCCGAGAGTTTGAACCTCATTACTACAACCCACGAAAAATCATTAATCAGCATACTAGGTATGCATACCTTCTTGGTTCACGAGTCAACAGACTTTTTATTGTATGGATACCGGGTATGCGTACCAAAAAGTCACTGCCGAACTATAGCTACGCCGTATGTGTACTGGGTACATGTACTGCGACTCTGGACTTATAAAAGTTCTCCTAGTATGTGAACTGGTATGCATACTGTCTTGTATCCAGATTTATAGTACTTTTATATCTCTCTAATAATCGATTAGAAACCAACATATTCTTAAGACTAACATTTGCAATCTTTTTTGGACTTTTTGCAGGGGAAGCATGCGCTTCTCAATTGAAGCAACTACTTTAGTAGCTACATCCTCCTTAATGATGCCAATTTCTGCCGAAGTTTGTTCAACATCTCTGGATATATCTTTTGTTGCACTAGAATTCATTACAACAACATCCAAACATTTTCCTTTCCCTTGTCCTACAAAACCATTCTCTTTGGATAAGATTTCAGCTGGATCCTGAATGTTGTTTTCACTTTCTTGATTTTTATTTGAATGCTGCACCACATCTTCATTTTCCTTAATCACTTTCTCGGAAGTCCATTTAGTTTTTAATTTTATACAACAATTCTTATTGGAGCGACCAAAAACTAAACAACTAACACACTTGGTTGGCTTCCATTAGTACTCAACAAGGAGCTCCATTGATATCTTTTCATCAATTACTATAGGAATGCTAAAAGGATAAGTGAAATCAACATTTATCTCTACATATATTCTAGCATACGCTAGCCTAGTTTGCTTAATAGCGCAATCATCAATTAGTATGGGATTTACCTATATAGCTAGTAATCAAACTTAAACCATCCAAATCCCACATGTGAAGTGGAACACCATGAATCAGTACCCAGATTGACAAGGATTTAATGTCACTGAGTGATTTCCTAACAAGCTGAGTCTGTTAGAGCACTGATCGTCGAACTCGCACGCGTTGCTATCTCAAGGTTGTTTGTCAATGTTAGTGATCAAAACTATAAGTCTTGATTTCTAGTCTACTTATAGATGTCTCGGACTAGGATAGATTGTGTAGTTGAGCATTAGAATTCACGGCGTTCATCAATTGAAGACGAGGAACTACTAAGGTGAGCTTGTGGAACTTCATCAAAAAAAGGTATGTGGAGACTGAAACTCATCTATCACTTGGAACGTGTATTTCTATTCTATCTCCTATATTGAGACATAAGTCATGTTATGATATAGTTTTCTACTATACACATTTGATATTTCGAGTTGAGTTTAACTTGCTTACATATTTCTCGGAATATGTGTTGGTAAGCTTTCGCTTCAATCAAGTTCATCTTGATCATGTGAAAATCTCCGAGTAACATCTTACATGGTTTGTGTGATATTATCATTTGGTGTAGACTTGGTATGTTTCGTTATGATTATTTCAATAAATTAAAAATTGCCTTGATGCTAATAGTGTGTGAAAACGGTTATTGTCATCCTCTAAGAAAGTTTCAATGATTGAAATAAGAGTTTAGAATACTTAACCATCATTGGATTATAAACATATTATGCATTCTTGCATGTATGTGATCCATGACCGGAACTTAAGTATGCATACTCGTAAGCGTACTTGGAGTTGTTAAATTCCGTATACCAACTACACATACCGGTACGCATACTTGCGTAAGGTATAAGTCCGGAAATTTCTGCTGGGTTTTGGAAGTGTACTAAGTATGCGTACCCGTTTGCATACTGGCGAACACAAACCCATACCGGCTACTTAAGTATGCGTACCAGTTTGCATACTTGAGTGGTTAAAGTGAACTAATACATTTATATATTAAGGAATGCATTCTTTGCAAACCGTGGCTATAATGTTCATGAATTGATTCGAGTGAATCAAACTGATTTTGCTTCAATTGTGTTCTTGTATACTTCTATGAGAAAATAGCAATTGAACAACTCTTTAACTAGTTTCATTTGAACTAGTTATGGTTAAGATGAATAAGTTGGATATGAGAGTGTTCATATAGCTAACCTCGGTTAACTACGGTTGAGCCAACATGGTGTACACGTTTGGGTACGGTTACATAAACCTAAATGAGGGTACATTTCATGTGTGTATAACAATATAAGTTCGATCTAACAGTTGAAAGATATTAGCTTGAATCTAATCAGGTTTTCATCTAATGGTGAATATTGAATGCTTTGTTACCAAGGTAACTTAGATTGCAAACCCTGATTTGAAAACTATATAAATGAGAACTCTAGCAACTGGGAAACCTAATCCCCACATCTCTTGTGTGATACCAGTTGTATAAGCTAAAGTCGATTCTCCTTTAACCTTAGGTTTTTCACGAAATCCTGTAGGTTAGCGACTCGAAGACTTCATTGGGATTGTGAAGCCAGACCCAACTATTTTCTCTGTAGTTGCACGATCTGATCTTGCTGTTTTTATCGTGTTTCAGTACCATATTCATTAAGATTGGCTCGAAATTTAATCTTCTATAGGCTAGATAAAAAGTAATCGCAAACATCTTCGTCTCATTGTTTGTGATTCCACAATATCTTGTTTTGCTACCATATGATTAAGATTATTGTGAGGTGATTGATATTTCTAGTCTGTTTTTCGGGAATATAAGTCCGGTATATCAATTGGTTCCTGATCACCTTGATTTATCAAAAGACGTAACAAAACTCGTAGGTATATATGCGAGACAGATTTATCTATTCCTATAGACTTTTCTGTGTGAGACAGATTTGTTTATCAAGTCTTCGATTTTGGGTCGTATCAAGTCTTGGTTGTGGGTGAGATCAGCTAAGGGAATCAAGTGTGTAGTATCCAGCTGGGATCAGAGACGTAAGGGGTGCAACTGTACCTTGAATCAGTGTGAGATTGATTAGGGTTCAACTACAGTCCAGTCCGAAGTTCATTGGTAGTAGGATAGTGTCTGTAGCGGCTTGATAGACGCATTTATGTGTCTAATTTGTCCTCAATGTTTCGTATTGTTGGTACTCATTTTCGTCCTTATTATGGTGTTTTGTGTATTTTTAGGTATTTTTGGAAAATAAATATTGTTGGAAAAATCGGCTCGAAAAATCACTCGGAACACCCCCGAAGGACATTTGCTATACGGAGCCCAGATTTGGTTAAGGGGAACCTCAATTACTAAGGGGCACCCCAAAAGGCAGCCGCTATTCGCACCCTACAGCTGGTTAGGGGGACACCGTTTTCTTCGTTTGAAAATTAAATTTGGCGGGAAAAAGAAGCACTGAAACTGGATGAAGTTTCGATCGAAATTTGAAGCAGTTCTGGGTAGACTAAAGGGCTGAAACTTAATGGGTAGTTGTGATATGTCCTAACAAAGCTGATATGGGTGTTTGTTTCGACCCAGTTTGGCTGGAATTTCCGTGGTGAAGAAAACAGGGAGTACGTGGCCGGAAAACTCCATCACGGGATTACAACAAATTGAAACGTGTACTGCTCGTGCTTGGATGGAGTTTGGACTCTGCAGAGGCGTGTAGAAGGAAAATAAGGAAGGTTGGACAGCTGCAGATGCTCGGATGAAGAAAAAAATATCCGGAGAATATTTTTTATTTACTGCCGAATAATAGAGAATTTGTGGTATTTAACTCGAGATTCGAGGGAGTTGTTGAGTATAAATAGGCTCCTGGGATATCATAGAATGGGGGGAGAGATTGGGAGAAGTTTAGAGCACCACAGAGTCAAAAAAAATCGAATTTGCAGAGAGACCACCTGTTGCTGCTGCTGCCATTGAAGAACACTGAAGAACACGAAGAACAGACTCGCCACAACCGTCGTTTTTAAACAGTGTCAACGACTCATACTGTGGGTCGCAGATCAGAGACAGACTTAAAAAACGCAACAGTACAGTAACGGCTCTTTGTAACGGCTTTTGCAATAGTTATAAGCATTGCAAACCCGATTTTTATTATAATTCTCCCTTATTCATCATTTGTAACCCTTTGAGCATAAATGAAATCAACTTTTGAGCGTGTTTCCAACATGATGAACGGCTAATTCTCTCGTAACCAAGGCAATGGATGAAGCTATTCACACATGAACAATGGCTAACTATTTCATTTTCTCTAATATTTAATTATAATTCACTCAATCACTTCTTTTGCAGAGTTCTTAAAAGTTTACATAATTTTCTTCATTAGTTGTGATTCAATTAGATAGGTTATGCTTTGGTTAGATAATCTATGCTTAAGGGATACAATTAATTTTTGAGAATATGTTTGATTATTTGTGGATTAAGAAATAAAGGATTAAAAGGATAATTAGAGTTATGAAATATTTGATATCATTCATGTGTAATAGTGGATTCTAGTGTCTTGGTTACCTCTCGCCCACTTTGTTAATATTTTTGTATATAATTTTATTAAATCTTTAAATTTAATCTTCACAAGTCAGAGAGTTTGAACCTCATTACTACAACATCAATCAAAATAATATCATTTTGGCGCCGCCGACGCGGATTTGTGCTTAGGTAGAATTTTTAGGTTTTTTTTATTTCATTTGTTCTTTTTACATTTCTTTGGGTGTGTCTTTGTATTACAGGTTTGAAGTTGGATACTAAAGACTTGGAATCAAAGCTTAAAGCCAAAAGAGAAGGAAAAAGACAAAGCAAAAAAAAAAGAGCGAAAGAATTTTTTTTTTTTTTTAAAAAGAGAGAATTTATTTTATTTTATTTTATTTTAGAGACCTTCCATTTTTTTTATTTCTTTTCTTTTGCACTTTATTTGGACTTTGGACTTGGACAATTATTTTATTTTTTTTAAACCCTAAGGAAGGGTACATTAAATATAAAACTGATTGCAGGGAAGGACGACGATTACAATATCGTCTCGGACCCTCGGGTTCGCACATGACATAGGAGTCGTGGCCCGAGTCGACTTCAGCGGTTCTGCGCCCGTCTGGTACGGGAGGTAAGCTTTCGAAACACCCGGAATCCCCTGTCAGCGGGTTTATTGTATGCCTTAAGGTGAATATATCTGAGGATTTGAATACGGTTGTTTTAATTTCCTAGTAAAGGGCAAGGCCTGGCCAAATAAAGATAAGGACTCGGATTTCATCACCGTTTCCTTCTTGCCCTCTTTAGGAAAACGAAACCAAACGCGAACCTAAGCTTAAAATTTTGACTAGAACGATACCTATAGGGTAACGAGCTTAGTAGGAAAGTCGTTTGAAAAATATTGGTTACTTTTTTAGCATACTTCGAAATTCATGATGGTTTCTGTGAGTTGAATGCGTGACTGCGCCACCTTGTGATAGCGGTGAGGCCTTGGGTATCAAAGCTCCACTGAGCTTCCCTCGCCTCAATTCAACTTACTTTGACTCGGATTGATTCCATAGGGGTTTGCTTAAATTGTAACGAATTCCTTTTCGAAAGATTAGAAGTTGGTCTAGAAACAATCTAAGTGGAGCCATCATGCTTGTTGTTTGCTAGATTTTATAGGTTTGATTTGGTCGAGTCAGCCTTGTTTGTGATTGTGTAGAATTCCCTTGCAATTAAGAATGTTGAACTGGTATGATAGAAGCCAATACAATGATTATCGACCTGAATTTGAATATGGACATCATCCTTTTTATGACCATGTTGGGAATAGTGGTTGGGAGCGCCATCCTTTGGAAGGTTATGGGTCATACCCTGGTGAGCCCAATTACTATCCACACATGCATCAGTCTTACGAGCAAGAAGATTATAGTACTAGTTCTTCTTCTCTAGAGGATACAATCAAACTATTGAAAAGTAGTCCTTTTTATGATCCCTCTGTTCCTATTCCTCCTTTAGAAGAGTCCCTCAGGGAGTTAGCTGAGTCGACGCGTAAGTTAACTGAGTCGACGCGTAAGTTAACTGAGATGAATAATGTAATTATAGACGAAAGAACTACAATAATGAGTGAACTTTCTATAGAGGAATCCCTCAAGCTGATGGCTGAGACGAACGAAAGACTTGCTCGAAATAATCTTACTTTCCAATATAGTGTTTCCAATAATACCCTTAAAAATGAGGATAGTTATTTTCATAATCAAGATGACGAGGTTAGAATTGGTAACACTACTTGTTTTGATGAGGTTCGATCTTTTTCATGTTATTATGATGAGGATAGTGTTGATGGAGAATCATACTTATGTGGGAATAGTGATCAGGAAATGGTTACTCCAATTGAGCTTTACAATGATAATATTATTTATAGTTCAAATCCAAATAATTTTAATAATTATTCACCTATTCAAAAGGACGAGGATTTGACTAGAGATACCCTCATTTTAGACGATGTAGTATTTCTTGTTTACAAAGCCGATAATGATTTAAAGGAACGAGTTTATTCTGAGAATAATGTTTTAGAGTCTAGCGATTTAGAAACAATAGTCTTAGACGAAGAAGATGAACTCGTAGAGCTTTTAAATATGAGTGAGGATGCATCACCTGAGTATAACCTAACAGAAACAATTGACCATTTTCAGGATTCCGATGATCTAGAAATTAGGGAAATTGTAATTAGTCTACCTAGAGACACACAAAACTCTAAGTTTGGGGGTGATTATCATTCTCCCTGTGCTTTACCTTTAACTCTTAGAAAGTTCCCTCGTGTAGGGCTTGACATTTGTGCCTCAACCATCGTTCAAGATTATCTCCATACACGTTTTCCCGAACCTAATAATGTCCAGAAAGAAGTTCAGTCATTAGAAACCCATCATCTAGTTGATGTGGTTCGCCCATTCTATGATACCCTTATTGACTTTGTTTTCCCACCAAATAGTTTTCTTCCAAATGTGGGAATGTTTATATTTCAAATGTGTCGAATATTTAGTTGTGAGACTAAACCTAAATGCTTTAGGAAATTAGAATCAACACATTTTCTTAAGAATGACTACTACCCTCACTATGGTCAATTTTGTAAGTCAAACCTGATTGACTTAGAGGATCCCCAATTATTTAGGTTATTTTTATGTGCTTCTAAATTTTTATTTGAGTTTTTACAGACTCTAGGACCTAATAATTCGGATCTCACTTTTGAGGAGTTGCAGCCTAAAGAAATATATTTAGACCCTTTTATAGAACATGAACCTGAACCAAAATTAGATGTAGTTGTCTTAATCAGGAAACTAGGTAAGGGCATGCTAGTCTTGTTAATTTTCTTGGTTTACTGCAGTTTCCTTTGGTAAGCTCTTGTTGGTTTTGAAGACCCACGGTTATTCCGGATACTGTTATACGGTTCGAGCTAACTAATCCTTTCCTAAGTCTGGCTGAAGACTTTAAACTTAGCACTTCTTGGGAGGTAACCCATGCTCATGCAACATGGTAATATCTTTCCTTAACTCTTTTTCTTCAAGTGGTAACAGTTTCTCCTTGTTCATGCTTTTAATTTTATCTTTAGAACATCGAGGACAATGTTAGATTTAAGTTTGGGGGTGGGGAAGAACTTTTTAGTTGCACTTTTGAAACTTCTAGCGTCACATGGTATCCAGTTAGCTAAGTTTACATATTGTATCTCACCGAAAATATAGAAATTGGAATGCTAGGGATAACAACCTTTTGAGACATTAGAGAAAAATACATTGAGATCCTTGAAATTCAGGAGAGAACTTGTTCCTTTTAGAGGGTAACCGTGATGGACCTAACCATACATGATGGAAAGGAAAGTAGGTCAGGAAATGCCAGAAAGACAAAGCAACCTCACAATGTAGTCTTAGTTACTGGATTGCGACTCTCTCTCAGTAGAAACTTATCATCATCAACAAGCGGAGCGACATCAAAATTTATGAAGAAAGTTGAAGACGTTTTAGGTTTAGAAGCAACAATAGAAAAGAATGATTCAAAAATCAAAGTTGAAGTTATAAGAGAAAATGATATAAGTTGTTAGAATCCATGATACCAAGACATCACAAGTTGCGAAGATCCAAGTTTTGAAAGTCCTTCTCTCATGGCCATGTAAATTGTTGTCTTGTAATTTTTGTTTCAAAAAAAAAAAAAAACACAAATGAAAAATGAAAAAAACCATCGTTACGTTTTGTTCAATAAGGCCAAAGGGAAGTAGAAATTTATAAGTCAAGCAAGAAATCGAAGAGAAGAGTTAATTGTCAAGGTTCTATGAGGTTCGATAGTTTATCATCAACAGTTGAAGACCGAAGAAGACGTTGTTTCTACTGAGCACTATGAGAGAGTCGAAGAAAGATACATTTTGTTGCTTTGTTAGTCCGCTTTCAATCTAGCACAAGATCTTTCTAGCACTGGTTTTACTCATCACACGTAATTAGTCCAGCTGTGTAGCAGATGTCCCTCTCATCTTTATCTCTCTCCTAATCTTATCCAGCTGTAAAGCAGCGGACGCATCTTACAATGTTTATCTAGTTGTGTAGCGGATATCTCTTTATTTAGAAGTGTTGCGGATGTGTCTCCCTTTTCTTCAGTCAGCTTTAGAGCTGACACCTTTAATTTCTCTGGTATTCTAGCTACTTGTAGATATGTTGAGAATATGTATGTCCTCATAGCTCTTTGGATACTTGTGACCAATTAGAAGTAATGGTTTTGTGGGTACACCTCTGGTAAACCCTCCCGAGATTAACTCGGTTTTATTTTTTTTTATTAGTTTTGCTCGAGGACTAGCAAATAATAAGTTTGGGGGTATTTGATAGACGCATTTATGTGTCCAATTTGTCCTCAATGTTTCGTATTGTTGGTACTCGTTTTCGTCCTTATTATGGTGTTTTGTGTATTTTTAGGTATTTTTGGAAAATAAATAATGTTGGAAAAATCGGCTCGAAAAATCACTCGGAACACCCCGGAGGACATTTGCTATACGGAGCCCAGATTTGGTTAAGGGGCACCTCAATTACTAAGGGGCACCCTAAAAGGCATCTGCTATTCGCACCCTACAACTGGTTAGGGGGACACCATCTTCTTCGTTTGAAAATTAAATTTGGCGGGAAAAAGAAGCACTGAAACTGGATGAAGTTTCGATCGAAATTTGAAGCAGTTCTGGGTAGACTAAAGGGCTGAAACTTAATGGGTAGTTGTGATATGTCCTAAAAAAGCTGATATAGGTGTTTGTTTCGACCCAGTTTGGCTGGAATTTCCGTGGTGAAGAAAACAGGGAGTACGTGGCCGGAAAACTCCATCACGGGATTACAACAAATTGAAACGTGTACAGCTCGTGTTTGGATGGAGTTTGGACTCTGCAGAGGCGTGTAGAAGGAAAATAAGGAAGGTTGGACAGCTGCAGATGCTCGGATGAAGAAAAAAATATCCGGAGAATATTTTTTATTTACTGCCGAATAATAGAGAATTTGTGGTATTTAACTCGAGATTCGAGGGGGTTGTTGAGTATAAATAGGCTCATGGGATATCATAGAATGGGGGGAGAGATTGGGAGAAGTTTAGAACACCACAGAGTCAAAAAAATAGAATTTGCAGAGAGAGCACCTGCTACTGCTGCTGCCATTGAAGAACACTGAAGAACACGAAGAACAGACTCGCCACAACCGTCGTTTTTAAATAGTGTCAGCGACTCATATTGTGGGTCGCAGATCAGAGACAGACTTAAAAAACGCAACAGTACAGTAACGGCTCTTTGTAATGGCTTTTGCAATAGTTATAAGCATTGCAAACCCGATTTTTATTATAATTCTCCCTTATTCATCATTTGTAACCCTTTAAGCATAAATGAAATCAACTTTTGAGCGTGTTTCCAACATGATGAGCGGCTCATTCTCTCGTAACCAAGGCAATGGATGAAGCTATTCACACATGAACAATGGGTAACTATTTCATTTTCTCTAATATTTAATTATAATTCACTCAATCACTGCTTTTGCAGAGTTCTTAAAAGTTTACATAATTTTCTTCATTAGTTGTGATTCAATTAGATAGGTTATCCTTTGGTTAGATAATCTATGCTTAAGGGATACAATTAATTTTTGAGAATATGTTTGATTATTTGTGGATTAAGAAATAAAGGATTAAAAGGATAATTAGAGTTATGAAATATTTGACATCATTCATGTGTAATAGTAGATTCTAGTGTCTTGGTTACCTCTCGCCCACTTTGTTAATATTTTTGTACATAATTTTATTAAATCTTTAAATTTAATCTTCACAAGTCCGAGAGTTTGAACCTCATTACTACAACATCAATCAAAATAATATCATTTTGGCGTTGCCGACGCGGATTTGTGCTTAGGTAGAATTTTGAGGTTTTTTTTTATTTCAGTTGTTCTTTTTACGTTTTTTGGGTGTGTCTTTGTATTACAGGTTTGAAGTTGGATACTAAAGACTTGGAATCAAAGCTTAAATCCAAAAGAGAAGGAAAAAGACAAAGCAAAAAAAAAAGAGCGAAAGAAAAAAAAAATTAAAAAAAAAAAGAGATAATTTAATTTATTTATTTTTAGAGACCTTCCATTTTTTTTGTAATTTTTTTTATTTCTTTTCTTTTGTACTTTATTTGGACTTTGGACTTGGACAATGTTTTTTTTTTTAAACCCTAAGGAAGGGTACATTAAATATAAAACTGTTTGCAGGGAAGGACGACGATTACAATATCGTCTCGGCCCTTCGGGTTCGCACATGACATAGGAGTCGTGGCCCGAGTCGACTTCAGCGGTTCTGCGCCCGTCTGGTATGGGAGGTAAGCTTTCGAAACACCCGCGAATCCCCTGTCAGCGGGTTTATTGTATGCCTTAAGGTGAATATATGCTGAGGATTTGAATACGGCTGTTTTAATTTCCTAGTAAAGGGAAAGGCCTGGCCAAATTAAGATAAGGACTCGGATTTCATCACCGTTTCCTTCTTGCCCGCTTTAGGAAGACGAAACCAAACGCGAACCTAAGCTTAAAATTTTGACTAGAACGAGACCTATAGGGTAACAAGCTTAGTTTGAAAGTCGTTCGAAAAATATTGGTTACTCTTTTAGCATACTTCGAAGTTCATGATGGTTTCTGTGAGTTGAATGCGTGACCTGCGCCGCTTTGTGATAGCGGTGAGGCCTTGGGTATCAAAGCTCCACTGAGCTTCCCTCGCCTCAATTCAACTTAATTTGACCCGGATTGATTCCATAGGGGTTTGCTTAAATTGTAACGAATTCCCTTTCGAAGGATTAGAAGCTGGTCTAGAAAAAATCTAAGTGGAGCCATCATGCTTGTTGTTCGCTAGATTTTATAGGTTTGATTTGGTCGAGTCAGCCTTGTTTGTGATTGTGTAGAATTCCCTTGCAATTAAGAATGTCGAACTGGTATGATAGAAGCCAATACAATGATTATCGGGGTCCCGGGGTTTTTCTGCATTTGCGGTTTCCTTGTTAACAAAACTTCTGGTGTCTGTGTTATTTCTTTTCCGCATTATATTTTGTTATATAATTTGAAATATCACAGGTTGTGCGTTGAATCGATCAATTGGGAAATCCAACCTTTGGTTGTTGATTGAAATTGATTGATCCTTGAACATTTGTCTTTGGTATGGTTCAAGTTATTTCTCTCATTCAATCGGGCTCGCAAATTCCTAGTTGCTAATTGCAGATTGAATTGAGAAAGAGAGATACAAAATTCTTTGATATACTTTTCTCTTGATTGAGTCTGACTGTCTAGTTGATTCTCTTGAAAGTATATTGGAGTTTATCTATTCAAATTGCCAAACGGATTGTTGGGTGTGGTTGTTAGACCCCCGCTTTTTCAATTAGTATCAGAGCAGGCAAACACATTAAAGACCTTATAAGTATGTGTTTTTAGCGATCTGAATATGGACAAAAGTCTTATCTCCAAAAACGTACCACCAGTCTTCGATGGGTCAAATTACTTACGATGGAAAATTATTATGCGTGCGTTTCATCAAGGGCATGATTTTCAATCATGGGTTTATGTGGTTAATGGATATAATCTTCCGTTAGTTACAGAAGGCGATGTAACAGTTCCAAAGGATATTGGCAGATATGATGCCGCTGAGATTCTTGCTGCAAAGCAAAATTTTGATGGGTTAAATGCTATCATTCATGTCATTACCCCAGAGCTCCAGCATCATGTGACTACTTGCACAAAGTCTAAAGATGCTTGGGATATCTTAGAAACTTTATTTGAAGGGAATACCAGTGAAAAGGAATCTAGGCTTCAAAACCTAAATTACGATTGGGAAAACCTTCGTATGGCAGATGAAGATTCATTTGATGAGTTTAATCACAAAGTGTCTGAAATTGTTAATACATCTTTTGCGTTGGGTAAGACTATTGTTAAAAAGGACATTGTGATGAAAATTTTTAGATCGCTGCCATCTAGAAACGATTCTAAGGAGCATGCCATCGTTGAGGGAAATAACCTTGATACTCTTTCCAGAAATTGTTTGGTTGGAAAGTTAAAATTACTTGATCATGATCAGAATACAATCAGAACGTCTGCGTTTAATGTTGTGACCATTACAAGTGAAGCTTCTAACTTGTCATGGGCTGATGAGTGTTGCTCTAATCAATCTGATCTTAACAGATCACTGATTACACAAATGATCAAGGATATTGTGAAGAAAATCAAGAGATCTGAGAGAATATCTTCTCTTTATGTTGCTATTGATGATTCAGTTCAAGAAAAAATATCTCAGTGTATCAATGGTACATGTTCAGGATTTTCAGCCCTCTTGGCAGAATTCTCCATTAACTCAAATTCTGGCTCGGAATGTGAGTCTGACACTGAGATTTTAGACTTCTTGGATAAAAGTGAAGAAATTCACAAGGAAAATCTTCAATTAAAGGCTTTGTTGGAGAAACTTGAATCATCACTTCAGGTGAAAACTGTTGAGATTGACTGTCTTAATGATGAATTCACCAGAACCCTATCTCTAAAAGAAAGAGAGATTAATTCTCTCAAGTGTGACCTGCAAAGGTTGACAGGAAGCTCTGACAAAATTTCAGCGATATTATTTGGTCAAAAGGCTTTTGGAAACACAAAAGGTTTAGGGTTCAAAAATAAGACTGTGAGCACAATCAACTCATTTGTTTCGGCCGGTTTTGGAACAACTGATTTTGTAAGTTGTGATAAACAGGAGTCATCTCTACTAAGCAAAAACTCTTCACTGTTTTGCTCATTTCGTGGAAGTGCAAGTCATATTCAAAGTAAGTGTTGCAGATTCAAGAGGAACAACAAAATAATTTCCAAACTTCAAAATGACATGCAAAGAATGAGTCTGACTATGGAGAAACAACAAATGACTGGGTACAAGAAGAAACTGACTAAAAGAATTAGAGCCAGACGAGGTAAGTCTGTTTACCCAACAAACCTTGATATGTCATCTTGTGACAGAAGAAGTGAACGTTGTGTTCAATCCACTACTATCTAATCATAGTAATGTGATGAATCCTTACTGTTGACTTGGAATAAGGATCATATTAAGGTTACTCAAGTCCTGTAAAATATGTTGGTTATTTTCTTCATTCATGACTAAAAGTTATTTTGAGCAAGTGAATATTTTGTTGGTTAAGATAGATAATGAAACGTGAACTGTGAAGACTTTTTCGAAGGTTCTTTAGGGTTAGTTTTCCTAATAAGTCTATTTATGTTCATTTGTGATCAGAGTTGTACTTCACTTTTTCTCTTTGAAAGATACATTATCATGGCACCTATAACTAGGGGTACTACAAAAAGGGATGCAGTAGAAGTTGTCAATGTGTATCTACGTGAAAGAATTCTGTCCTCAAGAAAGATAAAGGTGAAGGCCGCAATTAGTGATTCAGGTTCTTCCTTTAACTGTCTTTTGTCTGTTTGTCATCATAATAATAACTTCAGGACTATGGTGAAAGATTTCATCAGAAAAAAAATGATTTAAAATCTCAAATCGTTTTATCGTTAGAAGAAATATCTCACTATGAACAAATGTTGTTTCTAACAAAGAACACAGTGCATCGACTGGAAAGAGAACTTAGTGAATTAACTGATATTTCTGAAGATCTAGAGGAATTGAGTGATCCCATTATCAATGGTTTTTTCAATAATGAGAAGGAATTCTCAGTGGATGCCTTTAGAAAGCTCTACAATGCCTAGGAAACCTCTTATGAGAATTTATTCTTGTGTTTTAAGAAGGATAACTAGGGTTTGTAATAACCATTATTGTGAGTACACATAGCTATTGCCAACGTTTTCATCTTGCAACGTTTTTAGATTTATTTATTTAACTTCTAAAGTTTATTTGGAAGATGATTTTTGCAGTATTAATCTTTATGGTTTTATGTAGTGCAAATTGTTATGGGATATGTTTTTTACGTCTGTGAACCTTGACTGTCCCATACTTGTTCAAAAGTTATCTCTATTATGTCGGTATGAAAGTATTGATAACATATAGAATGAACTTTTGACTACAAAAGTTAAGCCTTTTATGTCATTATGCAAATATTGATGGAATAAAGGATGAACTTTTATTTACAAAGATTAAATCTATTATATGTCATTGTGCAAATAGTGATGAAAAACATAATGGATCTTTGATTATTCCGCAGTATTAGTCTTTCACTGATCCACATCTTTGTGCATATATTGTGTTTCTCCGTAAGTTCTCTTATGTTGAGCATGACTAATTGAATTGATCATTTTCCTTGTGGTTAATTCAATTGAGATTTTCGGATACAAATTCATATTCTTATGTGATTTGTTAATGTCCAAAGAAATCCTTCTTTTTTGTAAAAGTAAGGTCGCTCTTGTTGTTCTTTCGGGAATGACATTATATGGGGGAGAGTTCTTAATTGAACTTGTGCTTAATTGCCAAATCTTTGTGGGCAGTGCGGCTGTGGAATATTGTAGGGGTTATCTTGTATCTTTATAAACTCCTTAATGAATGCATTTAGTTTCGTCTATATGATTGCATCTAAAAAAGTTGATATGTTCTTCTCTATTGGTCATGAAGTATCTCTATGAAAATTTCATGAGGATCCCACTAGTTTTCATACCTTTGCCAATTTATATTGACAAAAGGGGGGAGAATTAATGTGTAGTTCACACAACAAATACATATGGTTTACGGATCATTATGTAAGGGGGAGTGGTTTTCATGTCGAGATGAAGTATTGACTAAGGGGGAGTGATACATATCACCATAGTATTGTTGTCAAAGTTGTGATATAATTGGAATTTGATGTTGTATAATGATACTATGACAGTGTATATAACAATGATTCATAGCAACTGTTTTCTCATTGTTGTTGCTACAGATCTTCAACAACAATGATGTGGAATTGAACACATTTGGAATTATTGGAGTATTTGAAAGTGACGAAGATTTCGAGTAATGTTGAAGAACTAAGGAGATCAAGCATTTGGATGAGAAGCTACAAAGTTTATTTATTTTGTAATCCATATGTATTGATAGTTTTGTCACTAAAATTGACAAAGGGGGAGATTGTTAGAGCACTGCTCGGTCGAACTCGCAAGCATTGGTATCTCAAGCTTGTTTGTCAATGTTAGTGATCAAAACTATAAGTCTTGATTTCTAGTCTACTTATAGATGTCTCAGACTAGGATAGGTTGTGTAGTTGAGCATTAGACTTCACGATGTTCATCAATTGAAGATGAAGAAATACTAAGGCGAGATTGTGGAACTTCATCAACAAAAGGTATGTGGATATTGAAACTCATCTATCACTTGGAAAGTGTATTTCTACTCTATCTCCTATATTGAGACATAAGTCGTGTTACAATAAATTTTTTTATTATACACATTTAAGATTTCGAGTTGAGTTTAAATCGCTTACATATTTCTCGGAATATGTGTTGGTAAGCTTTCGCCTCAATCAAGTTCATCTTGATCATGTGAAAATCGTTGAGTAACATCTTACATGGTTTGTGTGATACAATCATTTGGTGTAGACTTGGAATGTTTCGTTATGATTATTTCAATAACTTGAAAATTGCTTTGATGCTAATAGTGTTTGAAAACGGATATTATCATCCTCTAAGAAAGTTTCAATGTTTGAAATAAGAGTTTAGAATACTTAACCATCATTGGATTATAAACATATTGTGCGTTCTTACATGTATATGATCCATGAACGGAACTTAAGTATGCATACCCTTATGCGTACTTGAAGTTGTGAAATTATGTGTACCAAGTACACATACCGGTACGCATACTTGTGTAAGGTATAGGTCCGAGAATTTCTGCTGGGTTTTGGAAGTGTACTAAGTATGCGTACTCGTTTGCGTACTGGCGAACACAAACCCAGACCGGCTACATAAGTATGCGTACCTGTTTTCATACTTGAGTGGTTAAAGTTCTAAAATCGGTTGGCTCATGAACTAAGACATTTATATATTAAGGAATGCATTCTTTGCAAACCGTGGATATAATGCTCATGAATTGATTCGAGTGAATCAAACCGATTTTGCTTCAATTGCGTTCTTGTATATTTCTATGAGAATATAACAATTCAACAACTCTTTAACTAGTTTCATTTGATTCATTTGAACTAGTTATGGTTAAGATGAATAAGGTTGATATGAGAGTGTTCATTAGCTAACCTCGGTTAACTACGGTTGAGCCAACATGGTGTACACATTTGGGTACGGTTACCTAAACCTAAATGAGGGTACATTTCATTTGTGTATAACAAGATAAGTTCGATCTAACGATTGAAAGATATTAGCTTGAATCTAATCAGGTTTTCATATAACGGTAAATATTGAATGCTTTGTTACCAAGGTAACTTAGATTGCAAACCCTGATTTGTAAAATATATAAATGAGAACTATAGCAACTGGGAAACCTAATCCCCACATCTCTTGTGTGATACGTATAAGCTAGATTCGATTCTCCTTTAACCTTAGGTTTTTCACGAAACCCTGTAGGTTAACGACTTGAAGACTTCATTGGGATTGTGAAGCCACACCCAACTATTTTCTCTGTAGTTGCGTGATCTGATATTGATGTTTTTATCGTGTTTGGGTACTATCTTCTTTAAGATTGGCTCGAGATTTAATCTCTGATAGGCTAGATAAAAAGTAATCGCAAACATCTTCGTCTCATAGTTTGTGATTCCACAATATCTTGTTTCGCTACCATACGATTAAGATTATTGTGAGGTGATTGATATTTCTAGGTTGTTCTTCGGGAATATAAGTCCAGTATATCAATTGGTTCATATTCATCTTGATTTATCAAAATACAGAACAAAACTCGTAGGTATTTCTATGCGAGACAAATTTATCTATTCTTATAGACTTTTCTGTGTGAGACAGATATGTTTATCAAGTCTTCGACTTTGGGTCGTAGCAACTCTTGGTTGTGGGTGAGATCATCTAAGGGAATCAAGTGCGTAGTATCCTGCTGGGATCAGAGACGTAAGGGGCGCAAATGTACCTTGGATCAGTGTGAGATTGATGAGGGTTCAACTACAATCCAGTCCGAAGTTCATTGGTAGTAGGCTAGTGTATGTAGCGTCTTAATACAATGTAGTGTTCAAATATGTACTAGGTCCCAGTGTTTTTATGCATTTGCGGTTTCCTCGTTAACAAAACTTCTGGTGTCTGTGTTATTTCTTTTCTGAATTATATTTTGTTATATAATTAAAGTATCACAGGTTGTGCGTTGAATCGATCAATTGGGAAATCCAAACTTTGGTTGTTGATTGAAATTGATTGATCCTTGAACATTGGTCTTTGATACCGTTCAAGTTATTTCTCTTATTCAATCGGTCTTGCAAATTCCTATTTGCTGATTGTAGATTGAATTGAGAAAGAGAGATACAAAACTCTTTGATATACTTTTCTCTAGATTGAGTCTGACTGTCTAGTTGATTCTCTTGAAAGTATATTGGAGTTTGTCTATTCAGATTTCCAAACGAATTGTTGGGTGTGGTTGTTAGACCCCCGCTTTTTCAGAGTCAATGTCTCAGATGAAAGTTTTTTTAAAAAAAATATATGAAAGGATCCATTGTCCGACACTAACTTACGATCCTTATCATCTAAGAATTCAAATATGAAAGCACAATCTCCATGGTTTTTTATATACTGACCTCCTTCTTGAATTCACACAGGAGTAATTCTCAACTTCATTCCTAATCCTGCCACACCAAAATTTCGAAGGATGAAATTTATTTTGTAGATAGTTTGAGTTTTAGGTAATCAGTTAAAACTTAGAGCATCTCAAACTTGGTGTGCATCTTTTATGGAAATTGTTTTTTCTGATGTAAAAACCAAATTTTCCTTAATTTGAGGAGATGAAAGAAAAACATCTCCAACCACAAATTTTACTTTTTAAGTTTTGTACTTTTTAACCCATTGATCCAAATTATATATCTAATCATAACCATAGATAATGATGAATAGGATTTTCACATCCTCTAAGAGAACCTCTAAAACTAGAGGATAGTTTTGAGTAGGGCTGGAAAGAAATCGAGACGAACCGTCAAACCGAACCGAAACCGATAGAACCGTACCGAAACCGAGACGAACCGTTCATCCAACGGTCGGTCATGGTTTGAATTTTTATAACCGTTATATCTTCGGCTCGGTCAACGGTTTGACCATCCAAACCGAACCGTTGAAACCGACTAATATATACCATGGATTTAGTATTATCCTAATCAATCCTGGACGTCTACAACTATACTTTATACATATATAGTTATAATCCTAAATCTAAACTCCCATTTCATTTTCTTTTTTTTCATTTCTTCTCTCTGGCTCGAGTCTGTTTTAGCAGTCGCCTCCACCACCACTCATCATCATATCAACCACCTCCGTCTCTATCAGGAGCACCACCACAGATATTCCTTAATAGCTAAAGAAGTGAAAAAGCGGGGGTCCGACAGCACCACCAAATATTTCGTTTAGCAATATGAATAGAGAAACTCCAATATATTTTGAAGAGAATCAACTAGAAAGTTAGACTCAATCTATCAAAAGTATATCAAAGAGTTTTATATCTCTATCTCTTGATTCAATCCGCAATCAGCAAATAGGGATATGCGAGCCCGATTGAATATAAGAGGTTTAACTTGAACGGTACCAAAGACCAATGTTCAAGTGTCAATCAATTCACTCAACAACCCTAAGGCCGGATACAAGAACTGGTTGATCTTAACGTACAACCTGTGATATTTCTATTATATAAATAAAATATAATGCGGAAAAGAAATAACACGGACACCAGAATTTTGTTAACAAGGAAACCGCAAATGCAAGAAAAACCCCGGGACCTAGTCCAGAATAAACACACACTGATAATAAGTTGTTACACCAAATTCCTACTACCTATTTGGACTAGATGTAATACCTTCTTCAGCACTTGTAGAATTCCTAGCAGACTACCGACTCTCTTTAGGAACTCTTCACACAAATCTTCTAGCATAACCAAAAGTTCTCTTTAGAAGATACACTATAACGATCGATACTATTTGATATTTTGTTTGCACAATGTTTGATTTCCCTTTAGATGTGAATCAAGGTTTTGGAAATCTTGTGTTTATTTTGATAAAAACAATTACTAGGTAAAAGTAATATCAAAACAAACTTGTACATTAGGGTTTTAACTTACAATCAGTATGCGTACACACAAGGAGTCCATGAACCTGATTTCCGTAAGTAAACTTGGGTGATTCCAAAGATCAATTTCCAAGTTAAGAAAACCCTAATAAATCTACCACAAGAACAACTAGAATAAATCTAGAGATATCTTGTTTAAAACTTCTCAAGGATTTTTACGAGATGCCTCAAAATAAGTTTTTCTTTCTAGTCTCCGATTTCGACTAACAAGTGTTGGTATACAATCGGAAACTGAAATCTATCAAAACCTAGGGTTTATGATCAACAACTCTTGAATGGTTTTATATCAGAAGAGAAAACCTTAGAATAGACAAGAGGTGAAAAACCTAGATTACAAGTTGTATGATCAATCACGAAGATTAAATCCAATTTGGCTTTGTGATCCCTAATACAAAGACTTTTATCTCACTCTCGTTCACGAAGAACGGAAGACGTGGAAAACAACCTGCAGAGCTTACGCCAATTTTCCAAAGGGATAAAAAACTTGTAAACTCGCGAACTCATTATTTATAATGAAAAATAGCTTGGAAGCTAAGCAACGCTATTTTCCTTTTACAAGACTCTCCTAAATATGGGAGTCTTTCCTAAGTTAAAACTCTTGCCAAAATGATTAAATAAATAACTTATAGCAAAAATTTATATTTATGTGAATAAATCACATTTTAACTTAGGCAGGAATCACAAACACTTTAATATGGTAATCAAAATTGTTTGGACCAATAACTAACTTGCCTAGATAAGGAAACATCACCAACTTCACCAAAAATCCCTTTTAGTCACGTATTGGGCCCAAGTTCGCGGACCACTCCAAAGCCCATGAAATTTTTCCTACTAATGAACTTAAATCACTCATAACTTTGTCGTTATAACTCAGAATTGAGTGATTCTTGGCTCATTGGATTCGCAAGCTCATTCACTATAACACGAGATCCTTTATAGGGATAAAGGTTATTATCACCAAGGTCATGAATCAAATAATCTCAAGTATATATACATAAATGTACATTTACCGTCATAGGAATTGTTCCATAGAGTGAGCATTAATCTCGATAGATTAGAAATGTAGAATTGAACAAGAATCCAATGGAAATCAATCACATACCTTTGTTGATGAAGTACTTGTTGATGTCTTCTTGTAGCCTTCAATCTTCAATCTTCATCCTTTAAGGATAGCTTCGATTCAACTTCTTAGACCTAAACTAGTCTGAAACTATCTTTAGTATGCTAAATCAAGAATGCATTTTGGCAACTAAAATTGAAAACTAACTTGACATACCAACGCTAGTGGGTTCAACCGAGCAGTGCTCTAACAAGGAGAATCCCAGGATCGAAATAAATTGAGAATCTTTTAATTAAGGTTTCTTAGTTTTTATATGCTATTTAATATCCAGCAATTAAATGCATATATTTAGAAAATAATAATTAGTAATGTGCATTTACTGATTATAGATTTTTCCAATTGGGATTTGAGTCAATATTTGGATAGTGCATTTCCAGGAATTATGAAAACCGATTTTGTATTTATTGCATATCTTTGAGAATATTCGGTTTTGGAAATTCCTTGGTGCCCAAACTTCCTTGTCTATAAATATTGAAGTTTGCATTTTTATCAAACTAATCCTCAGAGCCAGCAAAACTACCTAGTTGTGTTGTTACTGGTGGAGCCGCCTATTCGGAGACGAAAGTAACCTAATTAGGCTAAATCTCTTACGACCGTTCAGTTTAAAGACTTATTTGGGATTGAAAAGCTCTATTAATACCGTTGGTGGGAAACTAGATAATTGTGGTTTATTATTAGTTTTCGATTGACAAACGGTTGTTGAACTTTTAATGCACCTAGTTTGTTTATGCTTGAGAATCTTCTCTTCTGATATAAGATTCACTCAAACTAGATCGAAGTTTCGACGGGGATCTTTAGATTGTTTATAGTTCTAAAGACGTCTTGTGATAATCCAACGTTAACAGACTTCGTTTTATGTGTGATTGATCACAAGAGATTCAATTTGATTGTGTGCAGGTGCTGATTAAAGATTAAAGAAGATTTGAAGACAAGAAGACTTTTTGGGTTCATAATCTTTGGTGTACACAATACTTGTTTCGGCTGGAAAGGGATCCAACTATAATCGGGTTTATCTTTGTGATAGATTAGATTGACTAGTTGAGTAGATCGACATCAATACACTTCTTTGTGATTAATAGTATTGATTGCATAGTCTAAAAATTACTTCGGTAGCTGTTGAGAGATTGATCTAAGGACGCGACAAAGGAGTTTATTAGTTAAATGGAAGAGCCTTTGTCAAACTCATATCACGTTGTTTGAAAAGAGTTGTTACCGAACAAATTTGTTGTTCATTTACTAGTGTTTGGATTACGAACCAAAGGAATTGTTCCGAGTGCATGACTTATTAACAAGTTGGAGGTGCAGGGATACTGAGGAAACTAGGTGAACTATAGGTTTAGTTTCTTGGTCTCAACTATACGAAGTTGGTTTGATTTTGTATAGCGGCTTAATTCTGAGAGTATCCAATTCTGGACTAGGTCCCGGGGTTTTTCGGCATTTGCAGTTTCCTCGTTAACAAAATCTTGTGTGTGTCATTTACTTTTATTTTCCGCAATTATAATTGTTGTTATTATAATTTAAAGTAAATTACAAAAATGTCAAATCCTATTTTACTTGATAGTTGATAGGTGTGATAAACACCTAGATTTATATCCAGTATTTATGCTTTCTTTGCTATTGTCTTTATGAATTGTGTCTCTTATGTTTGATTTTGAGTTTATTAGGTGCAACGGAGTTGTTTGAAGCAAAAGAAGGAGAAATTAGCCATTTGGAGCGTAAAGGGCAAATAGGTCAATTCACGGGCGAATTACACTTGGAGAGGATAAGGTTGCACAAGAAGGAGGTGCAGAATGAACTATCAATTCTCCATAACTGCCAGTTGAGCTGAACGGAAAATTAGGCTGTCGGTTATTTGGAACTGACAAGCCATATATGAAATGTGGCTGCCCTTATCCAAGTCCCTGGGTGCCTTAATATCAACCAACTACCATAACCCTACAATAGGTCGAATTCCTTCAGAGACATTCATTCCCATTCTTCAAAATAGTGTTGCTTTACTGCAACCGATTGAGCCATATCTGCAACAAGGGTTACTTATCGGCTAGAGAGTTAGGTTCAGTGGGTGTTCCCGGTGGGTTTTGTGGCCGTAAATGGAGGATATACTGATGAAGCTGTCGATGAAGAAGAACGATAAGAACTGGGTCTCTGTGGTGAATCAAATGGTGCTACTTTTGGTTGTTCTCAATAACTGGTACTGTAAATCGAAGATTGAGATGATTCAGAAATTAAAGATGATATTTGAGTTCAGTAATGGTTAAGATAAAATGTGTTTGATTATTCTGGTGATTTGTTAGAAGGAATTGGGTTTGTTAGGTTTTGGAATCAAGACAAGAAGATGGTGATTGTCTGCTTCATCAAATCGAGTACCAAATGAAGAACTGGCCTTTAATTGGAGTTTGTTGTTGTTGGATTGAGCTCCAAATCTGGATCTGTAGCTGCAACTGGTGTTGTGTTAATGGATTTGATGGTGGCACTAAGATGGGAAGGAGAAGAATGATTATGAATCTTGTAGAGAGTTAGGCTGTTCTTGGTGCTGAGAATGGAATGGAGTATGAGAAGCTGCTGCAATGAATTAGATGAATGTTTAGGACAGGTTTGAGTTGAAATAGTTGAGTTGCAGTTGCAGTGGAGACTATGAAGTTGTTGATGCTGCAATGAGGTTGTGAAACTAGAGCTCAAATGGAATGAGGAGCTGAGTCTGGTTATGGTAGTTGGTTGCAGTTGCAACTGGTGATGCTGCCATTGAGAATTGAAATTGGTGCTGGTAACTGGAGTTGTTTCTACTGTCAGTTCGAGAGGAAGTTGAGTTATTTGAGCTGAGATGAAACATAAGCTGCCATAGTTTGTGGTCAAGTAGATATAACATGCGAGAAGCTACAGCTGGTACAGATGCAGTTAAGCATATATTAGGGTCTGACAAGGTCTTCTGCAAGTGAATGGAGCAGAGATGGGCTGGTGTCGTGAGTCTTTAATGGATTAGAGGATACAGGGAAAAAGAATGTGGCGGAGAAGGCAACAAAAGTTGGTAGAATGGTTTGTTAAACTGGTGTTTTTGCGAATGCCGTAAGCTGCAAGTGGTGGTTGCTATGTAATTGAAGTTGGTGATACTGTTGAGTTTCTGGTGCAAGCTTTGCAAATGTTGATTGTCAATTCATCATGGGTTAGTCAGTTGCAGGAATTGGTGGTGATATGAGGCAGTGAAGAATCTGAGCTGCAACTGTTGGTTATTCTGGCAAAGAAGGTTGTTGGCGTGGATGAATTGAAGTGTGATGCACTGTTGGCGGAAAGGAAGAGCAGGAAATCGTGTTGTTGATGCCAAAATGGAGAGGATACAACTGCGTATGGAGCTCAGCTGCTGCCAGTGAGAGCTGTTGCTGCTTATAATGGGTTATTGAAATGTGTTTTTGTGGCTAGATGGAGGAATGAACTGAATCAGGTGCAGTGAAGGAAGTGCAGCTGTAAGTGTGCTGAAGTTGTAGCTGCAGGAGTCGATTAAGGTTAGTTGCAGTTGAACCAAGAAGCTGAAATGGAGTTGCTACTATTGACTGAATGAATGAGTGAGTTGCTGAATGAAATAGATGTATGTTAGGAGCTAAAACTGTACAGGGAAAGACTCATAGAATGACTGAAATATGGCCTGGAAACAGCCAGGAATCGGTCAGAACTCGGTCAGTTTTCGAGTTAGCAGAGTTGACTCACCGATCCAGTAGCTTACTCAGATGGACTTGGGCTTTGAATTTGGGCTTCTTTTGGGTTCTTTCACTCATGCGACAGAGTATAAAAGGGAGTCATATTTCTCCCTTAGGGCTTTTGCTTCTACTTTTAGCCTAGGGTTAGAAACATGAGTTTTCTTTTTCTTCTTGTGATGAACTCCTATGCCATGAGTACCTAGATTTTATTATTGGTTAAGGAATAAGTTGGATTTCCAAATATGGGTTTTCATTCAATAAATTAGTTTTGTCTCCATGTTTTGTCGATTATGATTTGCTAGAATTATCGCCATGTATGATTGATTGTTAGTTTTGTCAAGTTGCAAATTGGTAGAACTAGTAATCATATCTATTGCTAGTTTAGGGTTTATTATACGTAAACGTGATACACCTTGAATACACGTAGTATAATTGTGATTATTGCTTGTAGTGATACATCCTAGTAGCCACATGTGGATCATAACCTTTGTTAAAACGGATTAGTGCTTTTACACGTTTGTTTGCATTGATTAGTGTTATTTCATAGAACTTAGTGCTCTTAGGGAGTTAAACTTAATTGTGCTTTTACACTTTAGGTTGCTTTCTAGGAAGAATTCACTTTCGCATCTTTTAATGTGTTTGTTGATGACAAGAGGAAATTAGCGGGATATTCTTGCGATCAAGGTATCCTAGGACTTTTGATAAAAGTTGAGATTAAATATCAATTCTAGTTATTGTTACAAATTCATGTTTGTGAATGAAAACTAATCCTTGACCAATATCTTCATCTTATTGATTTGCTTGTTTATTTCATTATTTGCTTTTAGTTTATTTTCCTTTACATAAAAATCAGAAATCCCCCTTGTTTATATAGGAAACTGAAACAACTTGAGAACCTAGATCCTCTCTATGGGAACGATCCCTTTCTTCACATACTATATTTATATCTAGTTGAGCGAGAAAGTGAATTATATTTGCACACTGACAACCGGTCAAATTTTGGCGTCGCTGCCGGGGAGGCAGCGGTTGTCACTTGTTTTTGGTTTCTTATTTTCTAGTTGTTAGTTTTGTTTTATTTTCTGGTTTTTAACCTTGTTTTGAGAATCGTGTTTCAGGTACTTGTTTCTCATGGATGGAGCATATTGGAACAATGGATACGTTTTCCAATAGTCTCAACAACATGAAAACTTCCAACAATTCCAAGGGTATCATCAAAACCAATTCATTGGCTATGACCAATATTCCATGGATCCTTATGGTTTTCCTCAACAACCTTATGGCGGGTATGTGTGTGAACAACCACAAGGATTGGAGGATTCTTATGCTCGTGAACAACAAGTCTCTAACTTGTTAGACAACTTTTCCAACTTTTTACGACAAGAGTTTCAAAAAGCTAAAGAGACTACAGACGAGCAACTCCAAGAACTTCGTGAAGGTATTGCTAACTTACAAAGATATATTGATCAATACAAATAAGAAAGGTATGAAGAAGAATTTTGTTTTCAAAGCAATAATTATTCTAATGTGCATGTGGTGTGTGATGAATATTTGATTGATGCTAATGTTGAAAAAGGCCAACCTTTCGGGACTTTCGTTGATAATTGTGTAGCTAACTCAACTCTTGATCTTAATAATGATCATTCACCTATTCAAAAGGATGAGTTTGAGGTTAGCAACACTAAATTCAGAGACAACCAATCTTTTGTTGGTTATGAAATTGACAATGATTGTGAAGATACGTCGTTTGAAGCAACTCATGGTGACATTACCCAAAGGTGTAAAATGGAATTCTGGGATCAAGATGAAGATGAAAAGGACTATGATGACACTTGTGTAGATTAATCAAGCATTGATCTTAATAATGATCAAGAGCCTATTCAAAGGGTGGAGCTTGAGGATGCTGCATTTTTGAGTGTTCTAAAAAAGTTTCTTATAATAAAATTTGGATCCGCAAAAGAGTATATGCCTTACAACGAAGATGAGTGTGTTGAGAATGAAACCGATATGACCAATATTGTGGAAGACCCAATTGATCTTGCAAACAATTGTAATGAAGATGTTGATGCCGAGACTTTAGTTAAGGTAGAAACGGATGAAGAATGGTTGCAAGGTTTGATAGAGGACCATGATATTAAAGAGGTGAGTAATTCACTTGAGTTTTTCAAGGATGAAGAGGATTATGTGATACAAGAGATTGTGCAAGGTTTGTCTAACCCTTTGCCTATTGTTTCTTCTCCTTTACCTCTTATTGGTTTGAATGTATGTGATTCGAGAATATTGTTGAATGACTTTGTTTCTCGATTTCCGCCATTAGAGATACATGATTCTCATACTATGCAGGTTTTGGAACAAGAAACCGTGGAAGTACCCGACTTCTACATTCTTTATACACTTCCAAGTGTGGACAAGAATAAGTGTGGGGGAAACTTTTATCGGTTAATAGCTTCGTTTCTATTTTATTGTGCTAATATGTGTGTGAAGCTAGTGGTTTCAAAACAGGTGTTATGGGTGGATCCCCAACTTTTCAGATTGTTGGTGTATGGGGAATTCGTCGTGCAAGTCGGGCTAAAGACGTTAAACTAAGCGCTAAATGGGAGGAAACCCACTGAGTTTGTATTTCTATATTTTGTTTTTCGTATCATATTTGCATCCCCATGTTTAATTTCCTTGAGTCCATAATCTATTTTAGAAGAAAATGCGGACGAATACCTTTTCGTTAGAAAATTTCAGACTGCGCGTAGTTCAGTCCAGAGACCATAAATGTCAGACCATTTATCGAAACACTGTTACCTTTTGACACTGTGTAGAAAAGACGTAGGCGAACAACTTTCGTGAAATAGTGTTTTGCCAAATTCCTTACCAATTTGTACAGGTTTTGTGTTTTATCTGCTGGTACGTCAGAATTCAGAATTTTCGGTTTTTCACATTGAGGACAATGTGAAGTTTAAGTGTGGGGGAGTCTTTTGCATATAGAGTTTTTAGCCTTGTTAAGAAAAACTAAAAAAAGAAGAAGATAAAGTCTAGCAACTTGTGCCTTACACTAATGGAAACATCGTGGTTGTAGGAGTTGAGGAACCTATTAGTAGAGTCTATTCATATGAAAACTAACAAAATATAAAATAACATGTTAGTTGTCACCATGTCTCGGAGTTGTCACCATATCACGTTCTATTTTTATTTTTCCATATTTATCTATTGTTTCTCTAAGTGAATTGGTGGGGCACGAACATCGAATTGTTATCACTGTTAGGATGAAATAGAGTAGTTGAGTTACTAAAAAAAAAAAGACCGACCAATTGACCAAAAGGAATAAATATGACACTTGGACAAAGCAATATGTGAGTGTTCTCCCTGTCTCCGTCACCTAAGCAAACATGGAGTGCAGGATCCAAGGGAACTATCATGTAATATGCTGACAAGAAACATGCGCTTGGATCCACAAGATCCAATCATGCTGTCAATGAAAAAAAAAATCGAAAAAAAAAAGAAAAAGAAGAAAAATACTATTATTGTGTTGAATAAAATCGATCACTGGTTCCCTTGTATATGCCAGTGAATTGATCTAGAATTAAGTTTGTCGACCGCTGGTTCCCTTGTATATGCCAATCGCGTTGATATTAGTATTCGGACCAGTAGCTCAATCCAATAGGGTTTTTAGGTTTGTTTTGGCAGTGACCTTCAGACAGATATGGGAAACACCGTTCACCTTAGTCAACAGTTCACCACCATCTACTTTCTATATCCATCTTCTTAATCTTTTCATGTGATTGTGGTTGATTAGATTCCGAGTATTGTGGTTGTGTTCAACTTTCCGAATGAAGCTTTATTACTAATTTATGAATGAATTGGATTTGAAAGTGGGTACTTCCTCTTGTAATCATTGATAGTATGCCAATTAATAAAAATATTTAGTGTTATTCTTAAATTTTCACAGGTGGCTGGAGTTCGAAATATAGGTTTTGTAGGTATACCTCTTGTAAACTTTCACGAGACTATAACTCGTCCACTAGGGACACCTAGGGGTTCAAAGGCCTGTTATTCATGCTAAGAGTAACCGTATCCTCGACGAGACGGAGTTGTATGTATGTTTTAGAATTTGTTTTGTTTGATTTGCTCGAGGACTAGCAAAGTCTAAGTGTAGAGGAATTTGATAGGTGTGATAAACACCTAGATTTATATCCAGTATTTATGCTTTCTTTGCTATTGTCTTTATGAATTGTGTCTCTTATGTTTGATTTTGAGTTTATTAGGTGCAACGGAGTCGTTTGAAGCAAAAGAAGGAGAAATTAGCCATTTGGAGCGTAAAGGGCAAATAGGTCAATTCACGGGCGAATTACACTTGGAGCGGATAAGGTTGCACAAGAAGGAGGTGCAGAATGAACTATCAATTCTCCATAACTGCCAGTTGAGCTGAACGGAGAATTAGGCCGTCGGTTATTTGGAACTGACAAGCCATATATGAACTGTGGCTGCCCTTATCCAAGTCCTTGGGTGCCTTAATATCAACCAACTACCATAACCCTACAATAGGTCGAATTCCTTAAGAGACATTCATTCCCATTCTTCAAAATAGTGTTGCTTTGCTGCAACCGATTGAGCCAGATCTGCAACAAGGGTTACTTGCCGGCTAGAGAGTTAGGTTCAGTGGGTGTTCCCGATGGGTTTTGTGGCCGTAAATGGAGGATCTACTGATGAAGCTGTCGATGAAGAAGAACGATAAGAACTGGGTCTCTGTGGTGAATCAAATGGTGGTACTTTTGGTTGTTCTCAATAACTGGTACTGTAAATCGAAGATTGAGATGATTCAGAAATTAAAGATGATATTTGAGTTCAGTAATGGTTAAGATAAAATGGGTTTGATTATTCTGGTGATTTGTTAGAAGGAATTGGGTTTGTTAGGTTTTGGAATCAAGACAAGAAGATGGTGATTGTCTGCTTCATCAAATCGAGTACCAAATGAAGAACTGGCCTTTAATTGGAGTCTGTTGTTGTTGGATTGAGCTCCAAATCTGGATCTGTAGATGCAACTGGTGCTGTGTTAATGGATTTGATGGTGGCACTGAGATGGGAAGGAGAAGAATGATTATGAATCTTGTAGAGAGTTAGGCTGTTCTTGGTGCTGAGAATGGAATGGAATGGAGTATGAGAAGCTGCTGCAATGAATTAGATGAATATTTAGTACAGGTTTGAGTTGAAATAGTTGAGTTGCAGTTGCAGTGGAGACTATGAAGAATTGAAATTGGTGCTGGTAACTGGAGTTGTTTCTACTGTCAGTTAGAGAGGAAATTGAGTTGTTTGAGCTGAGATGAAACAGAAGCTGCCATAGTTTGTGGTCAAGTAGATATCACATGCGAGAAGCTACAGCTGGTACAGATGCAGTTGAGCATATATTAGGGTATGGCAAGGTCTTCTGCAAGTGAATGGAGCAGAGATGGGCTGGTGTCGTGAGTATGTAATGGATTCGAGGATACAGGGAAAACGAATGTGGCGGAGAAGGCAACAAAAGTTGGTAGAATGGTTTGTTAAACTGGTGTTGTTGCGAATGCAGTAAGCTGCAAGTGGTGGTTGTTATGTAATTGAAGTTGGTGATACTGTTGAGTTTCAGGTGCAAGCTTTGCAGATGTTGATTGTCAATTCGTCATGGGTTAGTCAGTTGCAGGTATTGGTGGTGATATGAGGCAGTGAAGAATCTGAGATGCAACTGTTGGTTATTCTGGCAAAGAAGGTTGTTGGCGTGGATGAATTGAAGTGTGATGCACTGTTGGCGGAAAGGAAGAGCAGGAAATCGTGTTGTTGATGCCATAATCGAGAGGATACAACTGAGTATGGAGCTGAGCTGCTGCCAGTGAGAGTTGTTGCTGCTTATAATGGGTTATTGAAATGTGTTGTTGTGGCTAGATGGAGGAATGAACTGAATCAGGTGCAGTGAAGGAAGTGCAGTTGTAAGTGTGCTGAAGTTGCAGCTGCAGGAGTCGATTAAGGTTGGTTGCAGTTGAACCAAGAAGCTGAAATGGAGTTGCTACTATTGACTGAATGAATGAGTGAGTTGCTGAATGAAATAGATGTATGTTAGGAGCTAAAACTGTACAGGGAAAGACTCAGAGAATGGCTGAAATATGGCCTGGAAACAGCCAGGAATCGGTCAGAACTCGGTCAGTTTCCGAGTTAGCTGAGTTGACTCGCCGATCCAGTAGCTTACTCAGATGGACTTGGGCTCTGAATTTGGGCTTCTTTTGGGTTCTTTCACTCATGCGACAGAGTATAAAAGGGAGTCGTATATCTCCCTTAGCGCTTTTGCTTTTCTACTTTTAGCCTAGGGTTAGAAACATGAGTTTTCTTTTTTTTCTTGTGATGAACTCCTATGTCATGAGTACCTAGATTTTATTATTGGTTAAGGAATAAGTTGGATTTCCAAATATGGGTTTTCATTCAATAAATTAGTTTTGTCTCCATGTTTTGTCGATTATGATTTGCTAGAATTATCGCCATGTATGATTGATCGTTAGTTTTGTCAAGTTGCAAATTGGTAGAACTAGTAATCATATCTATTGCTAGTTTAGGGTTTATTATACGTAAACGTGATACACCTTGAATACACGTAGTATAATTGTGATTATTGCTTGTAGTGATACATCCTAGTAGCCACATGTGGATCATAACCTTTGTTAAAACGGATTAGTGCTTTTACACGTTTGTTTGCATTGATTAGTGTTATTTCATAGAACTTAGTGCTCTTAGGGAGTTAAACTTAATTGTGCTTTTACACTTTAGGTTGCTTTCTAGGAAGAATTCACTTTCGCATCTTTTAATGTGTTTGTTGATGACAAGAGGAAATTAGCGGGATATTCTTGCGATCAAGGTATCATAGGACTTTTGATAAAAGTTGAGATTAAATATCAATTCTAGTTATTGTTACAAATTCATGTTTGTGAATGAAAACTAATCATTGACCAATATCTTCATCTTATTGATTTGCTTGTTTATTTCATTATTTGCTTTTAGTTTATTTTCCTTTACATAAAAATCAGAAATCCCCCCTTGTTTATATAGGAAACCGAAACAACTTGACAACCTAGATCCTCTCTGTGGGAACGATCCCTTTCTTATCACATACTATATTTATATCTAGTTGAGCGAGAAAGTGAATTATATTTGCACGGCTGATAACCGGTCAATAGTAAATCCTTAGAGTTTGTTTAAGCCCGAACCTACTATCAAGTAAACATACTTTGTTGTTGTATTGTCTCGATCTTGTATCCATAGTCAATCACACAAGTTATCTTGTTGTCGTATTGTCTCAATCTCGTATCCATATATAGACGATCACACGAAGTGTGAACCGATTAGTTGTATTGTCTCGACTCAGTCTATATACAATCACTTTCAGAGAAAGGACTTATAGGTGGACAAGTTTTAGATTGAGGTATATGTGGGTACCCTCGTCTTTTCATCAAGTACTTTTCAAGTGATTGAATTATCAATACGAAACTTCCCAAGCTAACATCAAATGACTGTCTCACACAAATCATATAAGATATTCAAGGTAATTTTCAAATGATCAACTTTTGATATTATATTTAGTTTCCAACAAATAAATTATTTCCAACTAAACTCGTCAAGAATATGATGAACATAGCTAAAGCAAAAAGCTTCCAACTCATATTTCGAGAAAAACATAAGCGAGTTAAAATATCAAATTGTATAATGTAAAAGTATATATAGATATATGATTTAGTCTCATAAGAAGATAGAACAAAATATACTTCTGAGTGATAGATAAGTTTTAGTCTCCACATACCTTTTGTTGATGAAGTTCCTCCAAGCTCCTCAATAGATCTTCGTCTGCAATTGGTGAACGCCGTGAAGTATAAATCTCAATGACACATTCTATCCTAATCCGAGACATAGCTATAAGTAGACTAGAAATCAAGTATATAGTTTTGATCAACTAAACCTGACAAACAAGCTTGCGATAGCAACTCTTGTGAGTTCGACCTAGCAGTGCTCTAACAATCTCCCCCTTTGTCAACTTTAGTGACAAATCTATTAATACATATAGATTACAAAATAAATAAACTTTGTAGCTTCTAGTACATCATGCTTGATTTCCTTGGATCTTCAACATTCCTTGAATTCTTCGTTACTCCAAGTACTTCAGCGATTCTGAACGTGTTCAACTCAGCATCATTGTTGTTGTAGATCCATAACCATAACAGTAAGAAAATAAATGTTCTCAATCATTGTTATACAGTATAGTAGTATTACTATAGATAATTAAAGTTCAATTGTACCACAACTTTGAAATAATACTATGGTGATATGTATCACTCCCCCTTAGTCAATACTTCATCTTACAAAGAAAACTTACTCCCCTTACATAATGATCATCCGTAAACCATCTGTATGTAGTGTGAACTACAAAATAATTCTCCCCCTTTTTGTCTATATAAAAGGTACAAAAATTACGGGATCATAATGAAATTTTCAGAAAGATACTTCATGACTAAAAGAGAAAATATCAACTTTGTTTCGATGATTTCACATGGTCGAAACTTAGTTTATTCATCAAGGAGTTTATAAAGATACAAGATAACTCCTCCAATATTCCACAGCCGCACTATCTACAAAGATATGGCAATTAAGACAAGTTCAATTAGAACTCTCCCCTATTTGATGTCATTCCAAAGAGAACAACATGAGCGACCTTACTTTTACAAGAAAAGAAGGGTTTCTTTGGACCTTAACAAATCACATGGATTGCATCCAGTAAACTCGAATAAATTAATCACAAGAAGGCCTTATTGATTAATTTAATCGAAAATGCTCAACATAAGAAAACTTACGGAGCCATACAGTACTTTCACATAGAAGTGGATCAGGGAAAGATCAATACTGCGGAATTTTTCAAAAGTTCATTCTATCTTTCATCAATATTTGCATAAAGACACAATAGACTTAACTTTTGAGCATATATGAGATAAGCACAGTTCACGAACGTAAACACATATATCTCATAAGCAATTGAAATATATGAAATCAAAAAGATTAAATACTGCAAAAATTATCTTCCAAATAACTTTAGAATTTAAATAAATAAATCTAAAAACATTGCAAGATGAAAATCGTTGAAATAGCTATGTATAATCACAAGAAATGTTACTCCAAACCCTAGTTAACTTTCTTAAACATATGAATAAATTCTCAAAAAGAAGTTTCCTAGACATTATTTATCAAAAACCTAATAAAGACTCAAATCACAGTCTTGGAATCTTCACGAGTTTTGAGACCTTGGAGCTTGGGATCAATAGCAACAACCGCTTCTTCGGAGAAGATATCCTCATTGAGTAGATCTTTCACATGCGTCTTCATGAGAACAAGATCAGAATTAACCTTTTTCAACTCAATTCGTAATACATCAAGACCTTCATAGTATCAACTAGTTGCAGTTTTGCTTCCTCAAAGTATTTAAGAAAATCATGAACAACTTCAACAGAAACCATCTCATCATGCTCTACATCTTGATGATTATATGCATAATAGCATGAGACATCAGGACAGTCTTCCGAGTTTTGATATGTGACATTTTTGTCTTCCACAAGATTTATTTTCTTCTTCCATTTGGATCCGAAACCATTAACCTTATCAAGAAATCCTTTCATTAAATCGCAAGTGCAAGAAGGAGACGACATTCTTGATAACGATAAATAACCAATAGTAAGAGAACTAAAGTCAATAGGATAGGTATATAAACGGTTTCACATGAAGTAATTTTAGGGTTTCTAAAAATTGGTTCGTGACATGTAACTTAGGTACCCGTACAAAAACCAATATAACCCAAAAACAAAAACAAAACTTTGGACATGTTGTAAAAAACCCATTCACAAGGCATAATGGTTACACATAAAAATTTTGCTAAGTGAAAATTTTCTTTCACAAGTCATTTGTAAACAACCTAAGATACAAAAACAACAAAACTTTGGGGTAAACTTTATACAAGACAAAATACTCATGAAAGCTTGTCTGTAGACTATAGTCTAGCTATGAACGATAAGAGAATAACTCAACTAAACAGAGACAATTTTTCCATCAAGTATACCTGATCATTAGCATATCTTACTCAACAGGAGTTTTCATGAGTAAGATTTTAACCTTGTGATTAATTAACACAAGTATGAGCTTTATGATCATCCAATGAATAATGTTCATGGTTAAACCTCTTTTTTCTTCTAATTTTTTGAGGAAACCCTTTTTGATATGAAGAATTATCATCAAAGTATGAAACCAAGTTAAAATCCTTACCTGAAGAAATTTGTCTGGAGGAATTTGACAGCCTGTTGATGAGATCTTTGTACCCTTCAATTATCATATTTAGGTTGTCTTTCACATCTCCATTGTTGTGTACACCTTCTGGTACCTTTTTCATACTTTGAAAACCATCCCCAAAATTAGTTTGAGAAGGATTCTTTTAAAACCTCATTGACCGATTCATGTTGAATCTACTATTATAGGTTCGAACATCGGAGGAGCAAATTGAACTGATCTTCCTAGAACAATTCTCAGGGTGAGTCCTACAACCAATTGGTTTAGACATACGAATATCAGTTACAACTTTGAGTGTTAAATCTAAGGTGTGTTGGAGTCGTCCAATATAGTTATCATCCAACCTTAATTTGCATTTCCGTCGAACATGTACCACTGTATCACAAAAGAAACATACTTTCTGATCACCGCGGTGATTAGAGTAAGTAGATTTAACATTATCATTAGAAGTTTACTTCATTCCGTGAGATGCAACAATTCCTTGATTAGAGGAAGTTGTAAGAACATCTTTAGTATTTGGAAGGGATTGCAATTTATCTTCTGAAACTGATTTCGTTAGACAACCATGATTAAAATTCATGTTTTATGACATCTCAGTTTTTTCAGAAGCAATAGGTATAGTGGGCTCTTCAGAACAAACCTTGCATTGAATAGATTTACTCAATAATTGTTTAATCTCTAAAGCATTCTCTTTTAGTATGTCTTGAGTAAATTATTTTTCAAGCTTCCTTCGGCTTTTTCTTCACGGGGAATCTTTATCTGAGAGCCACGATAATTAACCGTACCGATAAACATATTGATTTTGTGTTTCAGCCTTATAACTTCAATGGATTGAGTTCTAGATTGTCTTAGAATTACTGCACTTTCTTTGGATGCTTTCCTTTTTACTTCAGAGTCAGACTCATCAGTAAGGTAAAAAGGATAACACTTATCAATATTTGCCTGTTTCCTTGGAACAAGATGTTTATCTATATTTGAGACAGACAAATCTTTCTCTTTAATAGATTTCATAGAAACAAAACTTTTATTCATGGTGATGCGTTTGTCAAAGGTAGCACTACTGTCCATAGAGTCAGATTGCTACAAACACGGACTTATGAGGTTTTAGCGTGTTTTCCTTCTCCGATACCAATTGAAAAGACGGGGTATGACAACCGCACTCAATAATTCGTTCGTTAATCTGTATGGACTAAACTCCAATGTAATTCCATGAGCACCAACTTAAAAGCGAGACTCAATCAAGAATTATATCAAAGAGTTTTTGTCTCTTTCTCAATACAATCAGCCAATCAAACAGATAGAAATCTATGAGCCTGATTGATGTGAAAAATTTCTTGGACGGTACAAAAGACCAATACCCAAGTGTCAATCAAGTTCTATCCAACAAACAAGGTCGGATTTATCAACTGATTGAACTACGCACAACCTGTGATATTTCAATTATATAAAAATATAATGCGGAAAAGAAATAACACAGACACCAGAAATTTTGTTAAAGACAAAACCGCAAATGCAGAAAAACCCCGGGACATAATCCAGATTTGAACACTATATTGTATTAAGCCGCTACTGATTCTATCCTACTACAAGTTAACTTCGGACTGGAATGTAGTGGAGACATAACCAAGTCTCACACCGATTAAGGCACAGTCGCGTTCCTTACGCCTCTAGAACCACGCCGGATTATGCACACTTGATTCCCTTATATGATCTCACCCACAACTAATAGTTGCTACGACCTAAAGTCGAAGACTTAGAAACAAATTTGTCTCCGACAGATATGTTTATTCTTTATTCGGTTTTTGTTTCGTCTTTTGATAAAATCAAGATGAACAGGAACCAACTAAAAATTCGGTCTTATACTCCTGGAGAGCAGCCTAGAAATATTAGTCACCTCACAATAACCCAACTGATTAACAAGAAAAGTCATTGCGGAATCAAAAGAGTCTGTGACGAAGAACTATTGTGATTACTTTTTATATCTTACCTATCGGAGATAAATCTCGAGTAAATCTTAGAGAAGATAAAATTCAATACGGTAGAACAAGTAAGATAAATATACGCAATTACAGAGAAAATAGCTGGATCTGGCTTCACGAATCGACTCTAGTACGCAACTAGGAACACACAGAAGTGTGGGGATTAGGTTTTCCAGTTGCTAGAGTTCTCCCTTATATAGTCTTTCAAATCAGGGTTACTTTTAATCAAAGCTAAGATAGATTAGTAACAAAGCATTTAATATTCATCGTTAGATGGAATCCTTATTTAAGATTCAAGTTAAGTCTGCTTAAAAATAAAGCAATCAATCTCCACCGTTAGATGGTCTTAGATTGTTACACACAAATGAAATATACTTTCATTTAGATATGGGTTACCGTACCTAAACGCGTATATTGAATTGGCTCAATAACAGTTAACCGAAGTTAGCCATATGAACACTTATGTCTTACCATATTCATCTAACACTTCTAGATCAAATATGATGATCAATCAATCATGAAAGATAATCAAATGAATCTAATTGTGTTTCAAATAAAGTTATTCAATTTTTCACTATCTCATCGAAATATATATGAACAAATTAAATCGAAATCGGTTTGATTCGTAATCGTACAAAGTACTTATACAAGAATCAATTCATGAACATTAAACCACGATTTGCAAAGATTGCATTCCTTAATTCATAAATGTTTTAGTTCATGATTATGAGAATCATACATAAACGATTCTATAACTTCACCACTGTGTTCGCCAACTAGGACAGCAGCTCCGGACCTTGGCCTAGTCAAGCCGTTCGAAAACCCAGTTCGCGAACAACCGTTCCTGACCCAACTCAGATAAACCCGTTCGCATACTAGGTACGCAAACAAGAGTTCGGACCTTCTCAGGTAAATCCGTTCGCATACTAGGTATGCAAACAAGAGTTCCGGACCCGAACCATCGCAATATAGTTCGCATACTAAGTATGCATACCGTGTTGTATCACAAACCATTGAAACATACTAAGTATGCATATAGTTCGCAATACAGTTCGCAATCGTTCTAAACTCTCATTTCAATCATTGAAACATACGTGGAAGAAGATAATGGTTGTCTCACACAAACCATTAGCTTCAAGTACTCTTCAAGTGATTGAATGATCAATATGAAACTTCCCAAGCTAACATCAAATGACTTTCTCACACAAATCATATAAGATGTTCAAGGTAATTTTCACATGATCATTTTTTGACATTGTATTTAGTTCAACAAATAAATTGTTTCCAACCAAACTCGTCAACAATATGATGAACATAGCTAAAGAAAAAAGCTTCCAACACATATTTCCAGAAAAAGATAAGCGAGTTAAAATCGGCTCGAAATATCAAATGTGTATAATGTAAAAGTCCATATAGCTATACGACTTAGTCTCATTAGAAGAACGAATGGAATTGACTTCTGAGTGATAGATAAGTTTTAGTCTCCACATATCTTTTGTTGATGAAGTTCCTCCAAGCTCCTCAGTAGATCTTCGTCTTCAATTGATGAACGTCGTGAAGTCTATAGCTCAACTACACAATCTATCCTAATCCAAGACATAGCTATAAGTAGACTAGAAATCAAGTATATTTAGTTGATCAAACAAGCTTGAGATAGCAACGCTTGCGAGTTCGACCGAGCAGTGCTCTAACATGAAGAACAATTCACTATTAGTTAGTTCCAAATGAGACTGAATCAATATATTAACTCTCTGTTTTTGGTAATCTACTTAACTTTCAAAATAAAAAAAACCTCTGTTAATCACAATTTTGTTGATTCAAATCCTTCAAAATCATGATCAAAATCTGGGTTTTTCAACAATTACGACTGGTATGTAATACTCGACCTAACCATGAATACCGTTTACGGTTAGGAATAAAAGGATTCCAAACCGTAAACAACAGTTTACGGCTGGGAAATAAAGAACTCTTGGTTGTAAGCTCTTCCAGGATCACATGTGTCTTTATTACAGCTAGGTTCAAACCACGACGAGGTTTTCCTAGCATTTTCCCCAGCCGAAGCTCATGTTATGGCTTGAAACATCTGGCCCTACTCAACATGCGATTTTTTTTCTTATTATCAGAAGAATTTACTACCAGTTTTTCCTAGTCGTAACTAATAATTGCGGCCGGGAAACCCGGACGATTGTACTGCCACGGATGGAAAAACCTAGCCAAAATAAGATCTCTGTTTTTTTTCCTGTGATTATAAGAATTACTTACGAAGGCTAGGAAATCTCAACCGTGAACAACTAATTACGGCTGGGAAATAAAATCTTCTTGTTTGAGGGTAAAAACTGGTTCTGCTATTTTTGGTAAATTTGGGTGTGTCGATGAGAAACGACTTCAAACCCTAAACAATGCACTGCACATGAGTACTTTTAGATTCGAGAAATCAATCTTTAAGACTCTGGACTAAACCAAGAAATGGTCGTTCCAGATTCAATTCGGCCACAAAGTGAAGGAGAAGGGTTGATCTTAGGTAGGGAAGAGAAATGGATTCCAGAATGTAGGCTATCAGTTCTTGGTATTTTCTGGATACTTGTGTTGATTACCCTTGTCTTTTTGTCGAAATATATTGAAAACCTATTTATACAAGTCATTGAGCGCATCCTGATCTCATAGGAAGTGGAGGAAGTAGTGGAGAAGTGGGTTTGTGCAGAAGGTGGTGATCATCGTGTTTCCGTTATGAGGGAAGACTGATCACACGTTCACCCACTACTCTCACTGTTAATCGTCCGTCTTTCCTGACACTTTTTCGTAATGGGTGCGTTGCATGCCGCACGCTGTAAACCGCCAGACCAATACCCCAGTGAGCATCCCCAGTTTGTGACATATTTGATATCTCGAGTAAGTGGGTCGAGTCGTGAGACTCGTTGTTGAAAGCAACACACAATGCTTTTAGGTCAAATAATAAATTATTTGTGAAACCAATATTTATAAAACATCGCTTATAATCGATGTGTATGAAGCATCGCTTTTAATCAAGAAGCTGAAAATAATCGATGTGCTAGAAGCATCGTGGTTTTAGAGCTCGACCGAATCAGTCACGAATTGAGCGTCTTAAAAGAAGTAGCACGACCGACCAACTTTGGGTGATCGTTCTAGAACCCTATGGGTGAACTACCACTTAGTCGATCACTCCTTGTGGAGGAGGCGTGGCTAGTGATCACGGCGTCACCCTTTTGGCCACCTAGAATCCGATCTAAACCGTCCGACCAGGCCAGCGAAGTTGGACAAACGAGATGATCTGTGGCAGTTGTATGCTGATGTTAATTGTATTTTAGAGTTTGAAGTCGTGCGGCCACCCTAACATTAGGCCAAACGATTTGTGGTGTTTGCCATTGATTTAGACAGGCCGATTAGGTATGCGCACAGATGGGATGTTGGTGAGTGTGCAACCATCTCTTTAGCCTACTGAAATTAGATCTAGGCCGTCCGACCAAGCTGGCGAAGATGGACGGCAGTGATTGATTTGCGGCAGTTGTGTAACGCCCCTTATTCAATTTAGGGTTTTATAAGCACGCGATCGCCCTGCTTTGGGAAAGCGGTTCGACGTGCTTCTGGATCACCGCATGTAATTTGATCAGATGGGGATGAAGATGAGCCGCCAACGATCATGCTAGCGCCTCTTTGATCGTCTGAAATTCGATCTAAGCCATTCAATGTGGCTGGCGAAGATGGATGGTTTTGATCGATTGGCGTAGTAACATACTTCCGCAAACACCAATTAGGGTTTCAAAGCAGCCGCGTCCTCCCTAGTTCGATCGAACGATTTGATGCGTTATTGACTTGCCTGAGCAAGTTGATTGACCAGGAAGAAAATAGGGTCGCCAGTGATCACATTAGCACCTCTTTGATCGCTTGAGATACGATCTAAGCCATCCAACTAGGCCGGCTAAGTTGGACGGATGTGATGGTTTTTGAGACCGTTTTTTCCGGTCTTAGCTCGTTTGAGCTTATTCTCAAATAGCGCGATCACCCATGTTTGGGTTAACACTTGAAGCGCTTGTGAATGAACTAAATGAGACTCGATCGACTAGGGCACTGGTGGGCCCGCCGGTGGTCAATGCGGCGATCGCCTAGCTCCGCCAGGAGTAGTCTAGGCTTGCTGAATCGCGCGTCCAAATCGTGTGGCGCGATCATTTTTGAGACTGATATTAACAGTCTATATTTTCCCTAAGGAATTTAAGCGTGTTCGATCGAGCTAACTTAAAAGTGCGTCGATACAAAATTCTCTTTGTCAGAGAGTGATGTAGCCTGTGTGAGTACTTCCGTGCAGATCTCAATACTGACACTTCGAGAGACTCATGCTACTCTGCTGAGAGTGAACATTTAATCGTCACGTCATGTCAATATTGAGAGTTCGACGGGAACATAGCATAGAAAAATACTAGGCAAGTCATGCATTAGTGAATAATGCTGGTGTAAGATAAAATTCACAGAATATTATGGGATTGTTGTTGCACGCACCATTCTGAGTAAATTTCATATATACAGATATATTGAATTGCTCAATACATATGTTAGCGAAGAGGATTAAGCACTCATTTCTTTTAAATGGATTATGTTCCTTTGCAGGATGACAGCGCACTAAATACAGGGTTTACAATTTTAGCCCTTGAACTAAAAACCACCATCAACATTAAGTCCCCTGCTTAGTACGTAACAGTGACATTGTTGCGGGGTAAGCACTAGATGGTGACAAATAAAGATAAAACTTGTGAAACAAAGTTAGATGTTACCAGGAGAGATGGGTCGGCCTATCCTTGGAACGTCACGTTCAAGAGGTGTCCAGGTGAGCGTTCCCCTAGCATGATGTCGGTTGGCCCCAGGTAGATTAGGCATACGGTTGGTTGGGATCTCAAACTGCATTCCAAGTCCCTTGTACATCTGAGTATCGTTCGAGAGCGTGTCCAAGCTTTCCTAGCTTCGGTTAGCATGGAAGAAAAGTGGAGGAACGAATCATCTCAGCTAACAAGTGTTAGGGATGAAAGGTTTGCTGCCCGACTAAAGTGAAGGAGGGTGGAGCATAACATGAACTCCTGGATAAACATGAATATCCTATTCATGACGATATCATAATCCTCGACTCTGATGTGGACGAGCCCTATCATGAGGAATATCCTTAAAAGGATGCTGAAGCAACTGAAGCAGCTCCCAAAGAGAACGTTGATGCAGCTTCCGAGAAGGGTGTTGAAGCGGCTCGAGAGGATGTTGAGGCGGCTTCCGGATAGGATGTTGAAGCATCTCCTGGAGAGGACTCTAGTGAAGGCGCCATTGGCCCTGGCGTTGACGACACTTCTTTGATGTTTAGTAGTCTTTGTTTCATGCGGCTAGAGCCAGGGCTTGATCGAATAATAATCTCGCATTCATGCTGCTTTGATAATTTTATGTTTCCAATTGTATGAATGAATGAAATCTCCCGACTGAGAAATCCAAATTCTTGGAAAGATTGCGGTATCTTGAAACTCAAGATGTAGAACTCTCCGGTAGGGTTACAATAGAATCTCCTCATTCAATAGAGGTGATGTGGACGATGGGAAGGAAACACCCACAAGTGGTGATGTGTTTTCCTTTCATGTGACCGATACCGCCTCCATGATGATACTTGTTATATGTAACCCTAATAATAATAGCTTGAAATAGGGGGTGCAATGATGAAAATTCAGGATTCAGCCACGAACCTGTAACTTCCATTTGTTATATCACGTGTGTTGTGCTTCCATGAAAAGGAGATCCAAGAGTCGTATTTTTTAGATGCGGAGGCTCTATCTCCAATTAATAGCGCGTGTGACGTGATTGGACACGTCTGAAGTAGTAATTGCAATCTGGGAGTACCACGTGCACTAGCTCGCTGCTTCCTGTTTCCGTGAAGGGATTTTCCAAAATATGAAAATTATAGATGCCAAAACTTCTTTCTGGGATCTAGGCACAATGAGATGGTGATTGAAAGGTTGTTTCGTCATTGAAGCAGGTTGCACTTCTGGGTACGTATGACGCTTTCCGTAAGAAGCATGTACTGGCTGCTTGATGATTTCTGTAAATCGTATTTCTCTTTCTGATTGCGATGATGATATGCTGGGGATGCTTATATGGGCACAATCTTCTGGATCCGTTAAGTGAAGTAGACAATCTGAGAGGCGTTCCGTTGTCGACGTGCCGCTATCAAGTCTTCAAGAGCTTCGTTTCAAGCAACATCCTTTGAACCATTTTGTCAATCTTGGATTTTTGCATGGAATGTGATGCGATGAGCAGTCCCCGGTTACACTTCAAATCCGATGGCGTGGCCGGATATGTGAAAATATCTCTGCGGCGTACTTTTGGAATCTTTGATGTCATGTACATCTTCGTGTTGAGAAATTCCTGCGACTCGTAAAGCTTTGACAGTGATGATGCTGATATCAGAAATAACCTGGTTGAGGGACGTGAAGGCATCCTGTGCTGGAAGTCCCCAGGTGTAGTTATCACGAGCCTACTTTCTATTGAAAGACGTACTTCCATTGCATTGCGGGTAAAGCGGTTGACGAATTGACAGAAGTGGTAGTCTTTTGGATTCGTCATTTGTTAATCAATGGGAGGAGTCACACTTGATAGACCTGTATTGTATCCAAACATCTGGAAGCGCATGCACCCCTTCCATAGGAAATTGGAAATCTAGAAACACCAAATCCGACTTTGCCAACTGATGTGGTTGTTGATGCGCAGCTTCGTGAAGACCTTGGGTAGGAAGTACTGAGTTCTGAGTAGGTGATTTGGCATCCATGATGCGGTTGGTATGTGTGTCTTGCTGAGGCGCGACTTTCCTCTTTGATTCTTCATCAACAACGCTGAGCCAAATACTGCTTGTTGGTCAGGCGCCTTCCATACATGGAGGTGGTGATGCCTTCACGCTACATCTTTGAAAAGTGGTGAACTTGTCACGGTTATGACTTTTTGTGTGACCGTATCTTCTGATTTGAAGAGGTCCTTGATAATGAAGGGATTTCGTGTTGAGCTTCAGTCCCCAAGTTTAGTTTACACGGTTCTTTCTTGTATGGTCGGTGGGTTGACCATGATAAAGGCATCACCATCTTGCCTCCGTACTGGTGACTCTGTTACTTCTCCATGGAAAACTAAAATATGCAGAAGTTCGGATTACCTCTGTTCGTAGTGGTTGTTGCTATGATGAATCTATGGATGGTATCAACAAACGAGCAACAACGATTCTTGGCAGCAACTATGAGAGATTGCATTTTCATGGGAACAAAACAGGTTGGATGGAGCTTGGATGATTACTGTCACGATCCTTGACATGAGGAATGGTGGCTACGGACATGGCATGGAGAGGCGTGGTCATGGTGGTCATGGGATTTGGTAACCACGACCATGAATCCTTGATGAGCGAAAAGGTACAAGTAGTGGTATCTACGTCCATGGGCTTTAGGCGAGCATAGGCGGTGATGCTAGCCACAACCACGAATATTAAAAGGTTTCGGCGCGGTCATGTATCAAAGGATGAGCTTTTTCCTTTCACATAACTCACATACGTGAGTTTATTTATCCTTCTATTATTTACTGTGAAGCAGCTCCTTCCTGATTCCCTGCGTGTGGAGGCTCGTCTGTTGTTGCTGGCCTGATACAGCAGGGTTGGGGACTGCAAATATGTCTTGACGCTGCGCCTTGGAGAAATAAAAAATCTCACATAAATGTTCCATCATAGACTGTGCGGTTTTGTGGACGGAGTCCCCATAAATCATGCAACTCCTGACGGGAGGAGGATCTCCGTGAACTGCTTCATTGCCTAATTGAAGTTCTCCCGTGAAAAGGCGAGGGTACCCAAATATACCTCAAGCTAAAACTTTTCCTACCTATAAGTCCTTTCTCCGAAAGTGATTGTCTATGGACTGAGTCGAGAAAATACAACTAATCGATTCACACTTCGTGTGATCGTCTATGGATACGAGATTGATACAATACAACCTTGAAACCGATTTGCCACACTTTCAAACAAGTTTAGAATTGGTTCATCTGACTTTCAGGAACTATGTGATTGATCAAACCAACATTCAATCACAATCATGGGTTTAACGGTTCTACCAAAACAAGTTTCGGTTCTACCTCCATGTGAGTATTGTGCATAGTCACGCTAGCTTTCCAAATTCGGTTGACTAGGTATTAGGATTGGTTCCCCACATATATATGGTATCTAACTTATATGTGTTGTACATGTCCATGGGATCGGTTCCCTTTTGCCTAAAAACGTGTTGCACATGTCCATAGGATCGGTCCCCCTTTTTGCTATAAACCTTGATGCACCCCATACAAGGATCGGTTCCCCTTTGCGATGTACTTCACCTCTTACTAGGATCGGTTCCCCTTTCCCATATTTGGTTAGACAAAACACAAACCCGATCATACCATCTCAGGTGATTACTTAAGATCAGTTATACTAATAAAAGTCATACCAATACATAAGTCAGGCCCTTGTGAATAGTTCTACCAAGAACACAAACAAGTTATGAGTTGTTATACTCAATCACACATATTGGTTGTTCATAAGATATGCAATGAATAACAAAACAAATAACACCTGGAAGTTCCTTTTCGGTTTACAAACAAGTTTATGAACTTACTTCCTTACAACACATGTAAACATTATTCCCTAGGATGAAATCCTCACCTCATACCCATACATAATCACAATAGCATCCAAATGATTATGGCGATGTCTTATCTACAAAGTTTAATGGTTAAGCAATAAACCTCGTATTGTATTCCTTAATACTATGTCTATCTAGAGTTCAAATATGCTTCGCAGTTATGTTTTCAATATGCACGACTTGAAAGATATGTTAGGGAATAAAACAGTTCAAGTCAAATATTACTAACCTCAAGTGGAAGGATGATTGTTGTCGTTGTAGCTCCTTGCTTCTTCACATCTTCAAGATTTCACAATACTTGCAATGTCTCATATCCTAATACTTTCAAGCTAACCTATACGAAGTTGACTCTAGTACATAATGAAGCGACTCTTAACATGAGTTTTGATTCACTAAAATATGACAACCAAACTTGACATACCAACGCTTGGTAGGTTCAACCGAGCCATGTCTAACAATCTCCCCCTTTGTCAATTTTAGTGACAAAACTCTTACATCATACGGATAAACAAATTACAAGAATTTATTACACATCCGCTTGATTCCCGATTCAACAACACGGTAAAAATGCTTACATTCAATCCTTGAAAATGTCGTTATTGACATTATAATAACAAAGCTAATACTCCCCCTAAAGAAGATAGGTAGATATTCAATCCGCGCATCTTTGTTATACCAAATTACCAATTCATATGACATGTTACTCCCCCTTAGTCTGTGCTTTCACTCTTTAGTTAGATAAACGTTCAAGCACCAATGTTCTTTTCCTTAGGGATACCAATCAATATAAAATCAATGCCAGTATCACTTGTTTAATCCATATATTTCTCCCCCTTTTTGTCACAAAAATGACAAAGAAACGAAAAAATAAAGGACAACACGAAAAGAATCTTACAAATATCAAAATAAACTTGCAAACCTGTAGAGTTAGGCACGAGGGTTCCACACATCATGTTCTGATAACCAATATCAAAAACGAAACTACAAGTAGTTTTATTTTGATATGTTATCAAGGAAACAATTGTCCGAAACAATTTTTCCAATTTAGTTTAGCAAACCAAAAATCAACTAAGCACTTTAGTCCCTTTGCTGAACCGATTGTTCAAAAACAACCGCTTAATTCGATAAGACCAAAATAAAGATAAACTCTATTATTCTCATCAGGTTCTAATTATCCATAAACTTAGACCTTTCAATTTTAAACAACACAAGTACTAGGTTAGTTAACTAGCATTTCTTGTTAAGGCATTCGATTAGACTTGAATAACCGAAACCTCACTTCATAAGTCTAACTAAGATAAGAATTAACTTAGTTTCTCTTATCCAGAATCGAATTGGACTAAACAACTCATCACGTACACCTTTTATTTCGTTAAGCCATATATAATTCATACAAACCAAAATAAATCAACTTGCATAATTATTCACCTCAACCGGGAGAAATTGAAACAACCTAGACATTAAAAGCACCGCAATTGCACCAAAATTTTGTATGCCTAAACAATTGATACCGTATAAAAGCAAGATAACAATAGTTTTTCTTAACTAGGGCCAATTGAATCACACACAACATCAATTGTACCAAAATTTTGTAAGCCTAAACAATTAATACCACACAATAAAGCAAGATAACAATAGTTTTTCTTAACCAGAACCAATTGAATCACACATCCACACACACATCATGGAATAAATATCAATTGTACCGAAATTTTGTTAAGCAAAAGCAAAAAATATATATAATATAAAATCGGGCTTTTCTTAAACAGGAAAACAATTAACTAACAAGATTGTTACCTCAAATTTCACATCCACTTCTCCAATATGTTTGCATCTTCGTCCAGGGAGAATTGATATTGAAATATCATCACATTGTCATCCTTATGAATAAACAAGAGAATAACAACAACCCTCAACCTTTACCAGAGAAAGGTTGAAAACCGGTTTTAACAATTGCAAGCAAGAGTTGAAAACCGTCGAAACACATATGCTTTTATGCTAAACCAAAACCGATTCAACATATTGTGACTTTTTCACATATTGTTTCTACCTGAACCCCTCATGATTCTTTGATAAAGCCTACCAACATGGGCTAGAATTTAATCCTGCTAAACCAAAAAGTCACCCAAACCATAAGGGTTCACAATATATGAGATCGAATATTAAGGTAGTAAAACCGAAATCAAACATCCCATAAACATACATAGCAAAAAGATAAAAGCATTCAAGCACAGGCAATGTAAACTGAAAACTATCACAAGAAAAATTACCAATCAAATAATTTTACTCATTATAGACCAATACAATCAATGAAAGAAATAAAAAAAATTGATGTCTATTATTCTAGAATAAGTAGTTGAACTCATTCATCCTTATTATCTTCAGTTTCCATGATTTCATCAAGGTTCTCTTCAAACATTTCAAGATTGTTGGAGTGAAAACTAATCATTTGAAGATCACGAAAGTCTTTGTAAGACGCCCAGCAAACAGTATGGAAAATAATTTCCTTTCGAGCAACATAGGATAATACCTTCAAGAGTTCCTTTCGTCCAATCAGTTCGAGAACTCCTTCACATAAGCTAGTAGCCTTACTACAGTAAGATAGGGCATGATCTGATATGAGCACAAATCAGAACAAATTTCGAATCTTCCTTTGTTAGAGGAATCCAAAACGCTTTCCACTTCCTGGATACAATATTCTCCCACAAATTCGATGTAGGACCTTTTATTCTCAGTGAAAAGAATTATATGAATTTTTCTGGTTAAAAGATCATGAAACCTACAGGAATATATCAAATCAGATATAGCATTCTTTAGATCATTCATTGTTGAAAACCATGAAGGTTTCGAATGAGAATAAGGTCTTTATAAGATCTTACCACTTATAAAACTTTTTATATATACAAAGATTTTCGGTAATCTTTCTCAAGAGGAAATAATCAAGAATACCCACTTTTAAACAAATTTCAATACATGAGTGCTTGGGTACAGTGAAATTTGTTGTTATGAAACAGTGCATTATTTTTTACTATTCTTTCTCTTCCATTTCTTGAGAAATGCTATGTCGTCATAACCTAAGAGTGGTTCAGAGACTGATTCTTTTAAAGAATGAGAGACAAATCTTGTTTGTTTAAACTCATTTTTCTTATGCCCCTTTTTAAATGATTTTGGTATATAGACCAAAAATCAACATAATAGTCCTTTGCTCTGTTTGAAAAGAGATGAGGGTCAAAGTTTAATTTTCCCAATTCCTTTGAGACAAACCGAAGAGCATTTTGCATCTTACGAATCTTGCATGATTTGAGAACATGTTTCTTACTACCACAAGAATAACAACATTTGACATTATGAGAGTTGTAATGTTTTTAGTTACCTGTTTGTGTAGAATCGTTGAAAGTTCCTTTATCTTTCTTTGCTCTCCTTGACTTTGATCTATTTTCTTCTTCATCAACTGTTTGTTTTTCCCTGCAGATTTCTGAACAGCAGTGTTGAGTATTTTCTTTTGGAGACTCCTCTGTGTGAGTACATGCAGATTTGACAAACTTGGTTCCATAGTTAGAAACTAAAGTATTATTTCCTTCAAATCCCAAACAACGTGTACTATGGTTTCTTCCTGACTCCAATAAAGAAGATAAGTTGTTTGAACTTGCATTCATTTTTCTCAACATGGAGATTTCCTCTTTTAATGAAATGTTTTCATTGAGAGTAGTGCTGAGAGATTCCTCTAAACAACTTATGTTAAGAAGAAGATTTTCTTCCTTTTCCTTGAAGCACTCTTGTTGAGAGTTCAATTTTATTTTGGAGTCATCAAGCTCTTTCTCCAAAAGACAAAAAATTTCTTGAGATCTTTCCAGATCTTTTTCACAAGTCTCTACATGATGGCGTTCAGCATTCATCCCTTTTTCGTAGTCACAAACTTGTTATGTGAATTCTTATTTTAGTGATTCGTGCTCTTTATAGAGATTTTCAAACTTCAATGTTAAATCTCGTTCTCTTTCAAGAGTCAAGAGAAGTTCATTTGAGCAGAAAAGAAATTGTTTACTCAATTCCTTTAGTTCAGAAGTTTTCACACTTGATCTTTCATCAGAGATCTCAATAATAGAACTCAAAAATTCCTCGATAGAGGTGTCATCATTTGAATAATATGAGATCGAGGAATATTCTCCTTTCGAGCACATATCTTGTGATACGTTAATTGAGTCTTTCTTTAGTTTTCTCTCTCGCTTAACTTTTCCTTGGCCCATTTCCTATAGTTTGGATCGCACAAAACACATATTGTTAGATCTTTTCGTGTTTGCCTGCTCTGATACCAATTGAAAAGGCGAGGGTACCCAAATATACCTCAAGCTAAAACTTTTCCTACCTATAAGTCCTTTCTACGAAAGTGATTGTCTATGGACTGAGTCGAGACAATACAACTAATCGGTTCACACTTTGTGTGATCGTCTATGGATACGGTATCGAGACAATACAACAATGAAGTATGTTTACTTGATACAAAGGTTCACAGTTAACCAAACACAATATGATTGATTATCAAGTAAATATGAATTAACGTTTGTGCGATTTACTTTAATTATAATAAAACAATAATAATGCGGAAATATAAAGTAAATGACACATCAAGATTTTGTTAACGTGAAAACCGCAAATGCAGAAAAAACCCGGGAGAATTGAATACTCTCAGGATTAATCCGCTACACAAAATTACACCTAACTTCGTATAGTTGAGACCAAGAAACTAAACCTATAGTTCACCTAGTTCCATTTGTATTCCCACGCCTCCAACTTATAAATAAGTCACGTACTTGGAGCAATTCCTTTGGTTCGTATTCCAAACAGTAAAGGAACAACAAATCTGTTTGGCAACTCTATTCAACCAAGTGATATGAGTCGGACAAAGGCTCTTCCGTTTATCTTAACATAAAATCCTTCGTCAGGTCCTTAGATCTATCTTATGTTCAATTACCGAAGTAATCGTTTAAGATTAAGCCAACAACACTCTTAATCCAATGTGTTGTTGCCGATCTACTCAATTAATCAATCCAATCTACCACAAGGATAAACCGATTATTAATTGGATCCTCTTTTACCAAAACAAGTATTGTGCACACCAAAGATTATAAACCCAAGTCAGATCTTCAATATCTTCTTTGTCTTCAAATCTTATTAAATCTTCAATAAAAACCTGCACACAATCACTTGAATCTCTTGTGATCAATCACGCACGGAACGGAGTCAGTTAACAATGGATTACCACAAGATCGTCTTTAGAACTCACAACAGTCTAAAGATCCCTGTCGAAACTCTGAACTAGTTTGAGTGAATCTTATATCAGAAGAGAAGATTCTCAAGAATAAACAAACTAGGTGCAATCAGATTTCAACCACTGTTAGTCAATCAAATCAATCGAAAACAAAAGATAAACCGTAATTATCTAGTTTCCCACCAACGGTACACGCTAGAGCTTCTCAATCCCAAATAAGACTTTAAACTGAGCGGCCGTAAGAGATTTCGCCTAATTAGGTTACTCTCCTCTCCGAATAGGCGGCTACACCAGTAACAACAACAAAACAGGAAGTCTGTTGTTACGAAGGATTAGTTTGCTAGAAAGGAAAACTTCAAGTATTTATAGATAAGGAAGTTTGGACACCATGGAATTTCCAAAATCGAAAATATTCTCAAGATATTCATTAAAACACAAATTCGGTTTCCATAATTTCTGGAAATGCTCTGTCCAAAAATAATGATTGAAATCTCTCGGAAAATCTAATTAGTAAATGCACATTACTAATTCTGGAATTTCCCTACAAAATGAAATTAATAACCTTAATTAAAAGATTCTTAACTTACTTATGTTTCGATCCTGGGATTCTCTTCCCTTAGCCGTTAAGGAATATTTTTGAACAATTAAAGAAATAAACATTCACAACACATGTTCAAAGTATGTCGACATCCTTACTTTGTAAGTTCTCTTTCACACTTACAACCTTAAAACCGATCTGCCACACTTCCAAACAAGTTTAGAATTGGTTCATCTGACTTTCAAGAAATATGTGATTGAAACCAACATTCAATCACAATCATGGGTTTAACGGTTCTACCAAAACAAGTTTCGGTTCTACCTCCATGTGAGTACTGTGCATAGTCACGCTAGCTTTCCAAAATTCGGCTGACTAGGTACTAGGATTGGTTCCCCACATATATATGGTATCTAAATAATATGTGTTGCACATGTCCATAGGATCGGTTCTTCTTTGCCTAAAAACGTGTTGCACATGTCCGTAGGATCGGTCCCCCTTTCTGCTATAAACCTTGCTGCACCCCATACAAGGATCGGTTCCCCTTTGTGATGTACTGCACCTCTTACTAGAATCGATTCCCCTTTCCCATATTTGGTTAGACAAAACACAAACCCGATCATACCATCTCAGGTGATTACTTAAGATCAGTTTCACTGATAAAAGTCATACCAATACATAAGTCAGGCCTTTGTGAATAGTTCTACCAAGAACACAAACAAGTTGTGAGTTTTTATACTCAATCACACATATTGGTCGTTCATAAGATATGCAATGAATAACAAAACCAATAACACCTGGCAATTTCCTTTTGGGTTTACAAACATGTTTATGAACTTACTTCCTTATAACACATGTAAACATTGTTCCCTAGGATGAAATCCTGACCTCATACCCATACATAATCACAATAGCATTCAAATGATTATGGAGATGTCTTATCTACAATGTTTAATGGTTAAGCAATAAACCTCGTATTGTATTCCTTAATACTATGTCTGTCTAGAGTTCTAATATGCTTCGTAGTTATGTTTTCAATATGCACGACTTGAAAGATACGTTAAGGAATGAAAAAGTTCAAGTCAAATATTACTAACCTCAAGTGAAAGGATGATTGTTGTCTTTGTAGCTCCTTGCTTCTTCACATCTTCAAGATTTCACAATACTTGTAATGTCTCATATCCTAATACTTTCAAGCTAACCTATACGAAGTTGACTCTAGTACATAATCAAGCGACTCTTAAAATGAGTTCTGATTCACTAAAATATGACAACCAAACTTGACATACCAACACTTGGTGGGTTCAACCGAGCCATGATCTAATATCCTGCATCCGCCTTCTCCTTGGAAATTGTTATAATTTTGAAAGTGGTAGTAAAAGTTCGTTGCTCGGACTTGTAAAGATTTAAAAATAAAAATATATACACAATATTTGTCACAATGGGCGAGAGGTACTGGGACTAGGATTCCGCCAATTTCATTTCTTAAGGTTCAAATAATAATTCTTTTATCAATAATAGCTCAAAAAATATATTAAATATATCGACTCTAATTTATTGCCAAGATTGATTCTCAAAACATTGATTGTAAGTCCTAAGCATGATGTATGAAAACACCTAAGCCAAGCATACATCATCAAATTAAATAACAACCAATTAATTCAAATCATATTTCAATTTTAAATTAATGCAAAAGTCATAAAAAAGAATTAAATGAAATTACCCCAAGTATGAAGTTTGGCCTCCTCCGTCGTCCCAGTGTTGGGTTTTAGCTCATCATAGTAAAAATGCTCTCAAAATAATTATTTATTGCTCAAAAAGTGGTTTACAAATGATGAAAAGGTGTAAAACAATTGAACAGAAAAATCGCAACAAAAATAACTGTTGCAAAGGCGCTGTTCAGCTGTTACAAGAAGAACGATAAATTGTAACTGTTGTTGTACGACGAACTACGACCCTCGGGCGTGCGTCTTAGACACTGTTGAAGAACGACGGTCTTTGGCTGTTTGTTCTTCGTTTTCTTCATCTTCATCAATGGCAGCAGCAGCAGCAGAGAGAAATCATGGTTCTCGATTCTGCAGTGTTCCTTCTCTCCTCCCAACTCTCGACCACCTTCTCTTCCAACCCAAGATGTTATTTATACACAACAGGAGGAAAAAATCATTCACAATAACTCGAGAATCATCCTCTTTACTCTGGAAAATATTTTCAATATTTTCTTCTCCTGCCAGTTCACGAGAATCATTTTTTACGCTGGAAAGTGCTTCAAAATATCTCCCCATCAATAGTGTATAATCCAAAATCAATGTCTTGCCTTTACTGCATATATATTTCCCGGAATACAACCAAAAAATCCCCGTATCTCTTCCTCTGTTTTATGAAAATATTATTTCTTGTTTTGAATCAAACAGCGTGTACAACCCATTTTGATTTATTCCAACACGCATGTTAACTATGTTAATATCAAGCAAATCTTTCCAAAAGATTCCAGCCATTGAATCGATCTCCAACACGCCCAAAAATCAATTGGCAAATCTGCCAGAGAGAAAAGATATTTTCCCGCCAAAACTTTAAATTCAAATGAAGATGACTGCCTCCTAACCAAACTGGGGGTGCGAATAGCAGCTGCCTTGGGGGTGACCCGGGGGTTCTCCTTAGTAATTAGGTTACCCCTTATCCAAAAGCGAGAGTCCGAATAACACTTGTCCTCCGGGTGCCAAAATCAACTTTTCGAGCCGAATTTTCCAAAAATGTTTATTTCCTAAAAATACATAAAAACACAATATTAGTACAAAAATAGAGTTCCAACAATACGGACATTGAGGACAAATTAGACACAAAAATGTGTCTATCAAATACCCCCAAACTTATTATTTGCTAGTCCTCGAGCAAAATTTATTCTTGAAAAGTGACCGAGTTAATCTCGAGTGGGTTTATCAGAGGTGTACCCACAAAAACCAATACTCCAGACCCTAGCTATCTACGCAGAACCTTGGAAAGCACTAAAGAACCTCCTTGTTTGGCATACAATTATTGACTCTAAGAGGAAGAACCCTAATGCGAAATTCCAATTGCTGTACACGAGTTTGCACTCAAGCATACTAAAATTCATACAAGTGATAGAGCTCTACTAAGATAGTTTCACAATGGACATCATACTCGGAGTCAGACTAATCACATGAAAAGATTAAGAAGATGGAAAAAGAAAAATGTAGATGGTTGAAAAGTGAACGGTGTTTCCCATATCTGTCTGAAGGCCTCTGCCAAGATGAACCTAACCTAAATGACTGAGATACCGGTCTGACTAATATTAACACACTGGCATATACAAGGGAACCAGTGGTCAATAACTTAAATCTAGATCAACAAACTGGCAAATACAAGGGAACCAGAAGTTGACTACACATAACAATAACCATTTTTTTTTTGTAAAGGTAACTCAGTCACTCTATTTCACCCTAGCAAAGGTAACAACTTGAATCGTTTGCCCCACCAAATCACTTGAAATAAAAGAAAACTAAAAATAGAAAGTGAAAAGGACTCGACGAGATATGGCGAAACTATCATGTTAATTCTAACACCTGAGCTCTGTGCTTTTATGAATAGACTATAGATGTTTCCATCTAGTCAGATTGGTTCCTCAACTCCTAAAACAAAAATGTTTCCATCCACTTAGATTGGTTAGTGCTATCCTTAATAGGCGTAAATTTCTAGGCTCTGGAGTTTATTTATTGCAACTAAAAGATTTTCCCATACCCCCAAACTTAAATCTAACATTGTCCTCAATGTTCAAAAGATGAAATTAAAAGCATGAACAAGGAGAAACGGTTACTATTTGAAGCAAAAGAGTTAAGGAAGGATATTACCGTGTTGCATGAGATTGGGTTACCTCCCAAAAAGTGCTAAGTTTAAAGTCTTCAGCCAGACTTAGAAAAGGTTTAGTCAACTCGAACTGTATAACAGTAGCCGGAATAACTGCGGGTCTTTAAAACCAAAAAGAGATGACAACAGGAAATTGCAGTGAACCGAGAAAATGAACAAGACTAGCATGCCCTTACCTAGTTTCCTGATTAAGATATTTATATCTAATTGTGGTTCAGGTTCAGGTTCTATGAAAGGGTCTAAATAAAATATTTTTCTTGGATGCATTTCCTCATAGATTGGATCTAAATTACTAGGTCCTAGAGTCTGGAAAAACTCAAATACGAACTTAGAATCACAAAGTAATAACCTAAATAATTGCGGATCCTCTAAGTCAATCAGATATGACTTACATAATTGACCACAATGAGAGTAGTGGTCATCCTTAAGCAAATGTGTCGATTCTAATTTCCTAAAGCATTTAGGTTTAGTCTCACAACTTAATATTCGACACATTTGAAATCTATATGTTCCCACATTTGGAAGAAAACTATTTGGTGGGAAAACAAAATCAATCTTGGTATTATTTCCTGGGTTAACCACATCAACCAGAGGATGGGTTTCTAACAGTTGAGACTCTTGTTGGATATCATTAGGTTCTGGAAAACGAGTACGAAGATAGTCTTGTAAGATGGGTGAGGCATTGATGTCAAGTCCCAAGTGAGGGATATTTTTAAGAGTTAAAGAACATGGAGAATGATAATCACCCCCAAACTTAGAGTTTTCGGCGTCTCTAGGCAGACTGGTCATAATCTCCCTAATTTCTAGGTCATCAGATTCCTGAAAGTGGGCGATTGATTTTTCTTAAGTCAGGTTCATCCCCGCTAATCTCTACGAGTTCTTCTAAGACTATTGTTTCTAAATCGTTTGACTCGAAAACAGTACTCTCAAGATAAACTGGTTCCTCTAAACCATCATCGGTTTCGTAATCATCGTCTAAAACGGGGGTATTTCTAGTCAAATCCTCGTCCTTTTGAATAGGTAAATAATTATTAAAATTATTTGGATTTGAACTAGAAATATCATTATAATCATCATCACCATCCTCCTCCTCATCATCATCACAATATAATTTTTGATATTCACGAATTCTCAAGCTTTGTTCCCAACTACATGGTCTATGTTTATAATATTTCTCATAGATCGTTAGAGGTGATTCCTCAATAAAAGTTGGAGTATCCATATATCGCTTCCCACGCATATATTCACCAAGAGTCATTTCCGAAGACGTCTCTTGATAACGAGAATTTCTAGACATATATTCTCGCAACGTCATCGCAGGTGGCGTCTCCTCAAAAGGATTCATCACCGAAGAAATATAAACTACAGAGGTATTCTATACAATCACAAACAAGGCCGACTCGACTCCACCAAAGCAAACCAAAGATTTCTAGCAAACAAAAAGCATGATGGCTCCACTTAGATTGTTTCTAGACCAGCTTCTATCTTTCGAAAGGGAATTCGTTGCAATTTGAGCAAACCCCTCTGGAATCAATCCGAGTCAAAGTAAGTTGAATTGAGGCGAGGGAAGCTCAGTGGAACTTTGATACCCAAGGCCTCACCGCTATCACAAGGCGGTGCAGTCACGCATTCAACTCACAGAAACCATCATGAACTTTGGAGTGTGATTAAAGAGCAACCAATATTTTTCGAACGAGTTTCCTATTAAGCTCGTTACCCTATCGGTCTCGTTCTATTCCAAATTTTAAGCTTGGGTTCGCGTTAGGTTTCGTTTTCCTAAGGCGGGCAAGAAGGGAACGGTGATGAAATCCGAACCCTTATCTTGTTTAGGCCAGGCCTTGCCCTTTACTAGGAAAATAAAGACAGTCCGGTTCGTCCTCAAACAATTATCACCTTAAGGCAGACAATAACCCGCTTGCAGGAGATTCGCGGGTGTTTCGATTGGACTTACCTCCCGTACCAGAAGGGCGATGAACCGTTGTCGTCGACTCGGGCCACGACTCCTATGCCGTGTGCGAACCCGAGGGGCCGAGACGATATAGTAATCGTCGTCCTTCCCTGCACACAGTTTATATAATAATTTTTTTTTTTAATAATAATACCCTTCCGTAGGGTTAAAAAAAAAACAAAGTCCAATTTTTTAAAGTCCAAAGTCCAAAATAAATAAATAAAAAATTACAGTTTTCCTCACACACTCTAAAAAAATTACAAATTAAAAATTAAATCCTAAAATTGTCCTTTTTTTCTTCTCTTTTCGCTTTTCGCTTTAAGATTTTTCCTCTCCAAGTCCTTAGTTTTCACTTTGAACCTGCAAAATAAAGACAAAAAGAAACGTAAAAAGGAACAAACAATTCTAAAAAAAAATAATAAACCTAAAAAAAAAAATCAATCTATATACAAGTCCGCGTCGGCGGCGCCATTTTGTTGTAATTTTGAAAGTGGTAGTAAAAGTTCGTTGCTCGGACTTGTAAAGATTTAAAAATAAAAATATATACACAATATTTGTCACAATGGGCGAGAGGTACTGGGACTAGGATTCCGCCAATTTCATTTTTTAAGGTTCAAATAATAATTCTTTTATCAATAATAGCTCAAAAAATATATTAAATATATCGACTCTAATTTATTGCCAAGATTGATTCTCAAAACATTGATTGTAAGTCCTAAGCATGATGTATCAAAACACCTAAGCCAAGCATACATCATCAAATTAAATAACAACCAATTAATTAAAATCATATTTCAATTTTAAATTAATGCAAAAGTCATAAAAAAGAATTAAATGAAATTACCCCAAGTATGAAGTTTGGCCTCCTCCGTCGTCCCAGTGTTGGGTTTTAGCTCATCATAGTAAAAATGCTCTCAAAATAATTATTTATTGCTCAAAAAGTGGTTTACAAATGATGAAAAGGTGTAAAACAATTGAACAGAAAAATCGCAACAGAAATAACTGTTGCAAAGGCGTTGTTCAGCTGTTACAAGAAGAACGATAAATTGTAACTGTTGTTGTACGACGAACTACGACCCTCGGGCGTGCGTCTTAGACACTGTTGAAGAACGACGGTCTTTGGCTGTCTGTTCTTCGTTTTCTTCATCTTTATCAATGGCAGCAGCAGCAGAGAGAAATCATGGTTCTCGATTCTGCAGCGTTCCTTCTCTCCTCCCAACTCTCGACCACCTTCTCTTCCAACCCAAGATGCTATTTATACACAACAGGAGGAAGAAATCATTCACAATAACTCGAGAATCATCCTCTTTACTCTGAAAAATATTTTCAATATTTTCTTCTCCTGCCAGTTCACGAGAATCATTTTTTACGCTGGAAAGTGCTTCAAAATATCTCCCCATCAATAGTGTATAATCCAAAATCAATGTCTTGCCTTTACTGCATATATATTTCCCGGAATACAACCAAAAAATCCCCGTATCTCTTCCTCTGTTTTATGAAAATATTATTTCTTGTTTTGAATCAAACAGCGTGTACAACCCATTTTGATTTATTCCAACACGCATATTAACTATGTTAATATCAAGCAAATCTTTCCAAAAGATTCCAGCCATTGAATCGATCTCCAACACGCCCAAAAATCAATTGGCAAATCTGCCAGAGAGAAAAGATATTTTCCCGCCAAAACTTTAAATTCAAATGAAGATGACTGCCCCCTAACCAAACTGGGGGTGCGAATAGAAGATGCCTTGGGGGTGACCCGGGGGTTCCCCTTAGTAATTAGGTTACCCCTTATCCAAAAGCGAGAGTCCGAATAACACTTGTCCTCCGGGTGCCAAAATCAACTTTTCGAGCCGAATTTTCCAAAAATGTTTATTTCCTAAAAATGCATAAAAACACAATATTAGTACAAAAATAGAGTTCCAACAATACGGACATTTAGGACAAATTAGACACAAAAATGTGTCTATCAGAAATGCGCTTCAATTTGTTGCAGTCACTGGTTGGGTGATTGACAAACCTATGGTAATGGCAATATTTGGGATTCGCCACTTCCTTTTCAGTTGGTGAACGTCTGAGAGGCGGTAGTATGATGTTATCATTTTGAACCCATGCTTCTAGGATTTCGATTACCTCTTCAATCGGAGACGGGAAGCTTAGAGCGGCTCCTCCAGTTTCTTGTTGTTGTGCAGGCGTCTTAGTCTCAGCTTTCCGAGTTTGAGATGTCTTCTGCGCTGGTGCGGCACGTTTGGGTTGTTGTTCTGCAGCTGGAGCTTTCTTCTTCACCCACTACGCATACAGAGGGTCCGGTATTATTTTGTTCGTTGATGAGACGCATGTTCCCTCGAGTCTCGCGTGCATCTTCTTTCCTGGCGGGTTTTGTTCTTTCCAGCAATGCTGGTGCGTTAATGCATGATTCCACCAACTGTTGATTAGGAGCAACACGATCCTCTTCATCTATGCGTCCCGCTGAAGTGCTTGCGTCAGGGGTGTTAAAAGTATTCCTTTTCAGCTCCATCGAGAACTTCTTGTCTTTCCATCAAATCAACAATGGTAATATGGGGTTGGCTTCCTCTGGCTCCTCCAACCTCTCGTCCTGATGGGGGAGTGAAAGTAGTTATGATAACAATTTGGGGCGTTACGCTCGAAGAAACATTGATAAAGGTGGCAGCGGATTTGGCTCTGGTGATAGGAGGTGTCACGCTGGAAGGAACGTTTCCTGCGCCACTGGTGTTAGTGGTAGAGGATGTAACACCATGGGATGCGTCGAGTGTGCTGGCGAGCGGTACATTGATGTCATCAACAAGGATAATGACGCCAGGAGTATTATCAGCGCCAGCAGCATCAAGATTGGTAACTGACCCAGACCTATGATCCACCATCTTGAAATTGATAGGATTGAAATGAAATTGAAAATTGATCTTGCAACTGAGAGATCAACCCCCCACTGTGGTCGCCAATTGTCTGAGGATAAAAACTGGTTTTGTTGTTTTTGGTAAATTTGGGTGTGTTGATGAGAAACGAATTCAAACCCTAAACAATGCACTGCACGGAAGTACTTTTAGATTCGAAAGATCAATCTGTAAGACTCTGGCCTAAACCAAGAAATGGACGTTCCAGTATCAACTCGGCCACAAAGTGAAGGAGAAGGGTTGATCTTAGGGATGGAAGCGAAGAAGGTGTTTGAGATCATAATGTTAAATTATGAAGGTGTGTTTGTTTATGACTTGTATCAGAATGTGGAACTGGCTTGCAGAATGTAAGCTATCAGTTCTTGGTATTTTCTGGATACTTGTGTTGATTACACTTGTCTTTTTGTCGAAATAGATTGAAAACCTATTTATAAAAGTCATTGAGCACATCCTGATCTCATAGGAAGTGGAGGAAGTAGTGGAGAAGTGGGTTTATGCGGAAGGTGGTGATCATCGTGTTTCCATTATGAGGGAAGACTGATCACACGTTCACCCACTACTCTAACTGTTAATCGTTCTTCTTTCCTGACACTTTTTCGTAATGGGCGCTTTGCACGCCGCACGTTGTAAACCGCCAGACCAATACCCAGTGAGCATCCCCCAGTTTGTGACATGTTTGAAGTATCGAGTGAGTGGGTCGAGTCGTGAGACTCGTCGTTGAAAGCAACACACAGTTCTTTTAGGTCAAATAATAAATTATTTGTGAAACCAATATTTATAAAACATCACTTATAATCAATGTGTATGAAGCATCGCTTTTAATCAAGCAGCTGAAAATAATCGATGTGCTAGAAGCATCGTTGTTTTAGAGCTCGATCGAATCAATCACGAATTGAGCGTCTTAAAAGAAGTAGCACGACCGGCCAACTTTAGGTGATCGTTCGAGAACCCTATGGGTGAACTACCACTAGGTCGATCACTCCTTGTGGAGAAGGGGTGGCTGGTGATCACGGCGTCACCCTGTTGGCCACCTAGAATCCGATCTAAACCGTCCGACCAGGATAGCGAAGTTGGACGGACGAGAAGATCTACGACATTTGTATGCTGCTGTTAATTGTATTTTAGCGTTTGAAGCCGTGCGGCCACCCTAACATTAGGCCAAACGATTTGTGGTGTTTGCCACTGATTCGGACAGGCCGATTAGGTATATGCACAGATGGGCTGCTGGTGAGTGTGCAAGCATCTCGTTGGCCTATTGAAATTAGATCTACGCCGTCAGACCAGGCTGGCGAAGATGGACGGTCGTGATTGATTTGTGGCAGTTGTGTAACGCTGCTTATTCAATTTAGGGTTTTATAAGCGCGCGATCACTCTGCTTTGGGCAAGTGGTTCGACGTGCTTCTGGATCATCGCATGTAATTCGATCAGCTGGGGATGAAGATGAGTCGCCAACGATCATGCTGGCGCCTCTTTGATCGTCTGAAATTGGATCTAAGCCATTCAATGTGGCTGGCTAAGATGGATGGTTGTGATCAATTTGTGATAGTAACATACTGCCGCAAACACCAATTAGGGTTTCAAAGCAGCCGCGTCCGCTCTTGTTCGATCGAACGATTTGATGCGTTATTGACTTTCCCTGAGCAAGTCGATCGACCGGGAAGAAAATTGGGCCGCCAATGAACACATTAGCACCTTTTTGATCGCTTGAGATGCGATCTAAGCCGTCCAACTAGGCCGGATATGATGGTTTTTGAGACCGTTTTTGCCGGTCTTAGCTCGTTTGAGCTTATTCTCAAATAGCGCGATCACCCATCTTTGGGTTAAAATTAAAGCGCTTGTGAATGAACTAAATGAGACTCGATCGACTAGGGCACTGGTGGGCCCACCGGTGGTCAATGCGGCGATCGCCTAGCTCCGCCAGGAGTAGTCTAGGCTTGCTAAATCGCGCGGCCAAATCGTGTGGTCGTGATCATTTTTGAGACTTAGATTAACAATCTATATTTTCCCTAAGGAATTTAAGCGTGTTCGATCGAGCTAACTTAAAAGTGTGTCGATACAAAATTCTCTTTGTCAGAGAGTGATGTAGCCTGTGTGAGTACTTCCGTGCAGATCTCAATACTGACACTTCGGGAGACTCATGCTACTCTTCTGAGAGTGAACATTTAATCGTCATGTCATTTCATGTCAATATTGAGAGTTCGGCTGGGAACATAGCATAGGAAAATACTAGGAAAGTCATGCATTAGTGAATAATGCTGGTGAAAGATAAAATTCACAGAATATTTTGGGATTGTTGTTGCACGCACCATTCTGAGTAAATTTCATATATAAAGATATATTGAGTTGCTCACTACATATGCGAGCGAAGAGGCTTAAGCACTCATTTCTTTTAAATGGCTTATGTTCCTTTGCAGTGACAACACATTAAATACAGGGTTTACGATTTTATCCCTTGAACTAAAAACCACCATCAACACTTCCCAACCGTATACCTATTTGACGCCTAGAAATTCTATTTTCTACCCGTAATATAAGATTTATAGTTGGGAAAATAAGAACTCCCATCCAAAGTAGTTAATATCGTGTATCGGTACCGTATCGGTCCGGTCTGATACACCTATACAAAAGATTATATCGGTTTTTAACGGTGATAGATATTAAGACTAGAATTTTAAATATTTATAAATGTTTCAATATAAAAAAAAATGGTGCCATATGTTTCATTAATTCTCAAGATCAAAAGCTTCACAAAACAAATTCTATTCATTCCACTATCTTTCCCATATTTACTACTCCTATTTCAGATGATCCTGTAGTTGCTACTAACATGAATTTGGCGATATTTAAGATAAAAGCGTCAACATACTGAATTGTCGTTTGATAAATCTTCAGAAGAAAGAGAAGGATCGATAAAGAACCATAGTTGTTTCAAGGATAATAAACTAATTACAAAAATGAAATAGTTGGAAATTTCTTTACAGAATTAGATTGAGTTTCCAAGGGTACGGAAGAAGAAAATTATTAGGAGGAAGAGTTCTTTTTACAAATTTTCAGATACGAGCGTATTTATCGTTCAATCCTTGTATCGCTGATATTTTGGATATCGTAAAGGTTTTTTTCCGATACACGATAAAAACCTATAATATCGGTCGGTGCGACCTGTATTGGATACATTGCTCCCAGCCGTAAATGTAGGATCAGAATCTCGCACAGAAGAATATGCTTGCGAAATTATTAACAACACATCGCGAAAATATCGCAGGATGATTTTAAAAACGACATAACATATGACATCAACTTAAACATGAGAAAAGTGTGATGATCTTGCGAAAATTAGGAATGTTGCGAATGTTACATTTGTAAGCTTGCGAAAATACCGCAAGCCAGATCCGAAATTAGGGGAAATGTTAGTTGTACATTAGCTGTCATCCACTATGTAAACACCTATATAAAGAGAAAGGCAAGATAAAGAAAGAGGATAGATAATCAAAAAGAGAGACACACTTTAGGAGAGGATACATTCTATAGAAAGAGAAAGTAGAATTGGTGGTATTATTATTTATGTTCTTCTTCTTCCTCCTTCAAGAACCTAGATCTCCAAATACTCATTAATGGAGTCTCCATGTAATCAAGATGTAATTCCAAATAATCATAGTAAAACCTAATCCCGTGGATGTAGATTAAATTGATCGAACCACGTAAACCTTGTGTCTCTTTACAATTTTAGCATTCTTATCATCATTTTTATGTTTAGATCTACAAATTATTACAAGGGGTGTGTTGTAGGATTTCCTGCAACTACATTTTTGGCGCTTGAAACAGGGAATGAGTAAAGTATTTATCCTTCCTGTAACTTGTTGATTCAAGAAATTTTCATGAAGATTAGCTATTGTTCATATTTTTCTAGATCTACAAAATTTAGGTTCAAAAATGAAAATTTTATGGAAGAAATCACACTTTCAGAGAGTAAACATCATCAACAATTCAAAGACATGAAAAGAGTGAGAGAAAAAATTAGATGTTGTGGTGAAATTTAAGGAGAAAATGGAAGTTTCAGTGGAAGATTTTCATGTTCAGGAGAAGAAGGCAAATGTGAAAGAAGTTAAGGAAGGACGAAGACAAGATAAGAGGCAGATGCTGCAATTTCTATCACAAACAGAAATTCGCACAAATGGTTTGAGCTGGAGTGAGTAAGTGATAGGTCACGGGTTCGAATTTCGCAGAGACACATATTTTTCATTTTCTTCTCATTTGCATGGGAGAATAAAAGAATAAGAGAAAAACATTGTGCGTTTATTTCGCAAAGAGATTCTTGAACAGTTGGTCAAGAGAACAATATGTACGTTCATGGTTGCAAGTTCGAACTTCCCTGCGAGCATAGTTTTCTTCTTTTTACAGATAGCATAAAAATGAACTAGAGTGAGTTGTAAGACTCAAGTTCGAATCCCTCATCAAGCTTAATTTTTCGCACATTTTTGAAATCCGAAGGGCGAAGAAATGGAATAAAGTACAACATTGTGTGTTTCTTTCGCAAGCAACAAGTAGCGTAGATGGTCAGAGAAGGAGTATGCAATTTAGAGGACATGGGTTCGATTCTCCCTGCGACCAAATAATTTTTGCTTCGCAAATATTCATTTCGCAGAATTGATATTTGATTACTTCGCACAGTCTTTGATTATTTCACAAGAGAGGGTTAGCACAGTTGGTCAGGAGGCATGAATGCAAGCAGTAGGTCGCGGGATCAATTCTTGTTTCTCGCATGTTTATTTTTATTATGCGAAATTTATATAGAATTGCCTCTTACACAGTTGGAATTTGATTACTTCGCAAGAACTTTGATTATTTCGCAAAAGAGGCTTAGCACAGTTGGTATGGTGCGAGAAATCCAAGAAGCAGATCAAGGGTTCAAGTCTCACTTCTCATACTTCTTTTTGCTGCGCGAAATTCATACATTTCAAGGCATTTATTCACTTCTTTGATAACAACAGCGACTCACATGAAAGATAAGTACCACCTCCTTGAACATTTTACTTTATACTAGGAACGAATAAAAAGATTTTTGATTTGATTTACAAAAAGCGATTCAATCGCACGATAACAAAAATTTCAAGATTTCGAAAATTACAAAAATTACTAAGATTTCAAAAAAAAATAAAAATAAAATCGATTTATATATATTTCTAGAATATTTTTTTTAAAGAAAATAAAAGATTTTTGATTTGATTTACAAAGATTTCAAGATTATAAAGATTATTAAGATTTCGAGATTACAAAGACTTCAAAATTACAAAGATTGCGAGATTTCAAAATTACAGAAAACTGACAAAATTCAATTTATTTCTTTTGCAGAGAATAAAAAGATTTTTGATTTGATTTAAAAAACGCGATAGAATCGCAGAATTTCAAAGATTTCACAACTACAAAGATTTCAGAGTTACCATGTATTAGAATTTCTCTTGAATATTTATTTTGATTCAAATGATATGATATTATGAGAATGAAAGAATGAATGAAAGAGATGATAGAAATAAAAGAATGAATGAAAGAGATGATAGAAATGAAAAGATGAATGAGCGAATAAAGAAACGCGAACATTTTGCAGAAACAAAGAGACGCAAAAATTTCGCAGAAACGCGAATAAAATTTCACAGATAGGGGCGAACCTTTATGGCGTACACCCTAGTTCGCGAATAAAATTTCGCAAGAGGCAAATGTAAGACCTAAAATACGTCATATAAGGGGGTACCTGTTGCATGGCTTATGGAAAGGTTACACCGTCCCCAGAACCTGAGTCATGGAGATTTGGGGTCAATAAAGCCCATCCGGGAGAGGCACCTTGGATTCTCAGCTTAAGCATATGACTTAGGTTGGGCGACTAAGGTAATAAGGACTCTCCCAAGGAGTACAGAATCTGATCAAGGCGCCGAGGTACACGGTTGAGTCAAGAGTGCCATGGGCGTTTGAAGCGTCCTTGCCATTCTTGACAAGTCTTGGCTTATACTGCACTCGGCCCAAAGAAAACCCCACTTAGGGTGCAGTCTCGTAACCATAAGCCCTAAAGGTAAAAGGGACAAGAGGCTGCGAAAACAACTTGTTGTTTTTAAGACCGGATGAGAGGATCTAACCTTGTATGGTAGAAGTACGCCTCCTTGAGGGGGCAACCAGGGGGGAGATAAGTGCGGCACCCTCCATTAGGGAGCTGATAAGTGTCTTAAGACGCAAATGTCATGAGGCTTTTTACTCGTAAGGGTATTAAGGCTTGTCATATTTGTGCGACAATCCTGAAGAGGCAATAATACTAGAGAAAAAGATAATACGAGATCAATGGGTCATTACATGAAAGTGTGAAGACGTCCTGCGATTTCGTCGCAAGACGGCAATGTCACGGGGCTTTATTTTCGCAAGAATATTTAGGCCTGTCATACTGCCGCAACAATCCTGAAGAGGCAATAATACAAAAGAAAAAGTTAAGGCAAGATCAATGGGTTTTTGCATGAAAGTGCAAGGACGTCCTGCGATTTTGTCGCAATGAGAAGAGGTGGAAAAATAATACCTTTAACTAGGAAGGAAAAATAAGACCACATAAGAAAATGAGTAAGCAAATAATCTTGCGAATATGTACGTGGAAATGAAACTGAGGTAGTGAATATGCCGCAGACTTGATATTATGATCATACTGTTATGAGATACTAATAGTGCAGGAAAGAGGAAAGATGAAACACAAGTAAGAACTTGTGAGGAACAATAACTACACGAAGAGGAATGCATACACTAAAGAAAAAGCCAGAGAAATGAAGAATGTAAGCAATTTAAAGATACATCAATTTTAGACGGCAAAATGAGCTAAGTAACACAAACATTAACCATACATTGCAATAGATAAGCATTCTCATCATACAAGCATCATACTCGCATCATAAAAGCATTGCACAAGCATTTCATGGCATAAACATCGCATACACATTTCATAACATAATCATCACATAAGCATTAGATTCGCAGAGTTATTCAGAATTTCGCAGAGTTATTCAGAATTTTGCAGAATCGTTCAGAATTTCGCAGAATCGTTCAGAATTTCACAGAATTGTTCAGAATTTCGCAGAGTTATTCAGAATTTCGCAGAATTATTCAGAATTTCACAGAATTTCGCAGAATTATTCAGAATTTCACAGAATTGTTCAGAATTTCGCAGAATTGTTCAGAATTTCGCAGAGTTGTTCATAATTTCGCAGAGTTATTCAAAATTTCGCAGAATTGTTCAGAATTTCGCAGGATTATTCAGAATTTCGCAAAATGATTCATAATTTCGCAAAATGATTCAAAAATTCGTCAAATGTGTCAGAATTTTGCAGAATGTGATTATTCCGAACAATATGATTATTTCGCTCAATTATTTCACACAATTATAAGCGACTTGAAGAGATTATACTATCACATGAGCACAACACATGAGACAGAGGCAAGATAAGAATGAGGAAACAATTCGCACATTCAACATTTTCTCAAAGATTCTACCCTCATAGATAAAGAACAAAGGCAACTATGGATTACCAAGAAAATATTTTATGTTCTTTATCTTCTCGGAAAGAATCACCAAACATGGAGTAATAATTTCGCATGAATAGTGGAAATACTTATTATTCTCATTCAAGGACGGATACTTCTTATATTTCGAGAATTGAATATTTCTTATACTTCATCAAGGATACTTCATGCTTCTTATACTTATTCAAGGGTACTTCATACTTCGCATACTTCAAGAGATGGTACTTCTTATTTACTTCGCAATGTTCCAGAACTTCACAAAAGAATAGAGGCAAGTACGTACTTTTCAAGTCCGATATTCTTTCGCTCGTTCCTCCAACAACTACAACAAGGTGGATTTTTTTCTTAAAGATCGTTTTTCAAGCAATATTCAAGAAAAAAGAGGCAAGATGTAGGATCAGAATCCCGCACAGAAGAATATGCTTGCGAAATTATTAACAACACATCACGTAAACATCGCAGGATGATTTCAGAAATGACATAACAGATGACATCAACTTAAACATGAGAAAAGTGTGATGATCTTGCGAAAATTAGGAATGTTGCGAATGTTACATTTGTAAGCTTGCGAAAATACCGCAAGCCAGATCCGAAATTAGGGGAAATGTTAGCTGTACATTAGCTGTCATCCACTATGTAAACACCTATGTAAAGAGAAAGGCAAGAGAAAGAAAGAGGATAGATAATCAGAAAGAGAGACACACTTTAGGAGAGAATACATTCTGTAGAGAGATAAAGTAGAATTGGTGGTATTATTATTATGTTCTTCTTCTTCCTCCTTCAAGAACCTAGAGCTCCAAATACTCATTAATGGAGTCTCCATGTAATCAAGATGTAATTACAAATAATCATAGTAAAACCTAATCCCGTGGATGTAGATCAAATTGATCGAACCACGTAAACCTTGTGTCTCTTTACAATTTTAGCATTTTTATCATCATTTTTATGTTTAGATCTACAAATTATTACAAGGTGTGTGTTGTAGGATTTCCTTCAACTACAGTAAACAGCTTCAGAAACTGATTTTTTTTTACCTCATTGACAAGAAAAAATAAATAATGGGTTTCCTTTATTTTTGTTCTTTTTACGATCATCATTTTCATCATGATGAAATTATGATCACCATCTTTATCGTGATTTATGAATGCAAGAGAATGAGGAGAAGATAATTGTTTTGGATTTTTTTTATGATGATCATCATCATGGTGACATCATGATCATCATCTTCATCGCGATTTATGAACAAGAAGAAGATAATAGTTTTAGTTTTTTTCTATGATCATCATGATGAAATTATGTTCATCACCTTCATCATAATTAATGGATGAGAAGAGAAGAAGAAGGAGAAGACAATTGAGATTAGGTCCCCCTGTCCATGGTTTATTTATGTGTAAGGGTAAACTGGACTTTTTATACAGATTAGGTCCCCCTATCCATGGTTTGGTTTTAATTATCATTTTAAGCCCCCAAAAGTTCAGCCCCCTACCGCCCCAATAATCAGATTCTTATTAAACAATGTAGACTAAATAGAATTATGTGCCGGGTCCAAGAGCATAGCTCAGTGGTATCCCATCAACTCCAGTAAGGAGGAAGTCACAGGTTCAATCCCCACCGTCGTAAAGGTTTGTAGTACATTAATTGTATAGTGGGTTAAGCGGTGTTTGGTCTGGCACTGGGGCCAATCCAACTGGCTGGGTTTGGGTAGGGGTCTGGGTCCGGCTTTCACGTATAAAAAATAAAAAAGTAGAATTGTGTACCACCTGCGGTTTTGGACGTAGACAAGTACATCTGGTCTATCATTTTGATGTTTTTTTTTTTGAAGCATGATATTTATTAAATACACTACTGAGGGGCTATTACATGAGGGTATGTGATACCCCAAAATTCATCAATTACAACATCATATTTTAGCACAGTGTGAGTAGAATTCTTCGAATCGGAGTTGCATCGGTGGTGGATGTCGGAGTCGAAGGTCGAAAGACTTTCGGTCAATGCTTTCCACAAAAAAAGTTGTATTTTTGATGGACATAATAATATCCATAAGAACTTGGTTGATGATAGAGGGATCCGATGCAGTTGAATGAAGTTGCTAGTTCGGAATTTGCGCCCATATGCTGAGGAGTTCTGCCCGTGTGTTATATGTCTGTTTTCCTTTTGTTTAGCTTGATCCATATGGACTATAGCTGGAGGAGTTCAATCTGAATCTGAAGCGAGGAAGAAAGGATGGTCTAAACTAACTATTACAGATTACCCAAATTAACTACGCTAATTATTAAGACAAGACGGTTCTGGACCAGGACTAAGAACTAAAATACTTAATTAGAATAAGATCTAATTAAGTTTATAATTATAGATAATCAAAGAAAATAGACTTCTAAATACACCAAGTAAACTAAATTTGGACACAACAGACTACTATATACTAATAATGTCGAGAGACTAATTAGAAGGTGGCTGTTCCACCGGCCCGTTGGCATCCAATCAGGATTTGTTGCTTGCTCTTGTGAAAATGGTTGAGCAATTTCTTGGTTTCCTTAAAACTGGTTATCAAAAGGATGATAAGGTTATCGTTGGTGTGACTTGCTGTGAAGAAAACTTTAGATTTCAAGTTTGTTGGCTGGCTTCGAAGTTCAAATAAACATGAAGGAGATGATGCACAGAGAGCAGAATAGTCCCAGGTTTCACCGCTGATGCATGAAATATGTCCAAGCAGATACTTGGGGAAGGCAAATCTTCAAGCTAAGGTTTATCAGGAGGCTATTCCGGGTTAAGGAAAATAAAAACCCTTTTTCAGAAAACTCCAATTCAGGCAAAACTAAAACAAGGTCCCCTAACTTCAGCATAAAAATGTTTCACAAGAAAAATGCATATTTGGTCTTAAGAAATACAACAATCCAGATAGCAAAGATGGCACAAGACAACAAAACGTCAACCAAAAAATGATGAGCGAGTTTTGGCCAACGGCAAAACATCATTAGTTTGTCATTGTGTCCACCAATAAAACAAAGAAACCATTTGTTTTTGTTTTGTACTCCCTCCCATAGTTAGCAATTCGAAATTCGGCGGATCGTACGAGTATTTTATGGATTCGTGAAAATTATATTCGATCAAAAATCCGGTCAAAAGTTCGTGATATGCAAGTAATTCGGAACAATAGATGTACGTGTATAATATTTTTGAGACACTAATTCGTCTCTCAAAATCCGACTATGTTAAAATATCTTTTAGACACAATAATACATAGAAAGTAAGATAAAAATGATATATATATATAAATATGTTACGTAAGCATGAGTTAAGAGATGGCCCACCATTTTACCGCCTAAGGAAAATCGAGAAGTGTCCCGTTAATTCTCCACCTCCTCTAGTTTGGATAAAGATGTATTATTTAAACTCTAAATGCTTAAGCTCTAAGAAATTAGACACGTCAATGACAGGTGTTTTTGTAAGCATCGTTCTGTCATGCTAGCTCCTCTATAAATACCCCTAATGGGCTCCTTGTACGGGTATGTATTAAGAAGCATAAAGAAGAGTAATAAAATTTCTCTCACTTTCCTGTGCTTACAAATTTTTTGTATTATATAGTCTGTGTCCTCATGTATGCGGCATGTGTTAGCTTAAGTTGGTGACTCTAACAATAGTACACCACTTACTATATATCTATATTACTGTTTGATTTAATGATCAAACAGTTCCATTAGCGAATAAAATATAAGACGTTATCAGCACGAATCGCTCCCGACGCTCGACGGCCAAGCTACTATTGTGCAACAATTAAAATACAGTCTTGACATCTCAGGAAATAATTATATTTCTTGGGCACTTGATGCCGAGCTTCATTTGGAAGCTAAAGGCTTCGGAAAAACTATTACGGAAGGAAACAACGTGTCCAACCAGGACCACGCTACGGCTCTAATTTTCCTTCACCATCATCTCCATGATGATTTAAAAAGGGAATATTTGACAGTTAAAGATCCATTTACTTTATGGAACTGTCTGAAAAAACGGTTTGACCACCTGAAGTTGGTCATACTTCCAAAGGCTCGGAATGATTGGTTGAACTTGCGGCTGCAAGATTTTCGATCAGTGGAAGCTTATAATTCTGCTCTATTTAAAATTACCTCGACATTAAAATTGTGCGGGGAAAATGTCACTGACGAACAAATGTTAGAGAAAACATTTACAACTTTTCATGCCTCGAATGTGCTCCTGCAGCAGCAATATCGAGAACGTAAATTTACAGAATATTCCGAGCTAATTTCCTGTTTGTTGATTGCAGAGCAGAATAATGAGCTTTTGTTAAGAAACCATGAAGCTCGTCCTGTTGGTTCCGCAGCGGTGCCTGAAGCACACGCTGCTACGCATATTAGACGAGGAAATAATCATGGTAACAAAGGCAAACATGAAAATGGTAAAGGAAACCAACGTGGGGGCCACAAAAATGAACGAGGAAAGGGTGTTCGTTACCAGCCGTACCAACGGCCGCTAAAAATTGCGGAACCAAAGGAACCGAAGCAAGAAAAGGGAAAGGGTTCTTCTAGTCAACCTCCTCATAAAAGTGTTTGCTATCAGTGTGGATTAACTGATCACTGGCAGCGTACCTGTCGTACGCCAGAACATTTTGTTAGGCTCTATCAGACGTCCCTGAAGCGACCTGCCGAAGACATAGAAACAAATTTAATTGAAGCCAGTGCCCCCAGTACCAGTGATACCCACTTGGATGTATCTGATTATCTCGTCGACCCTGAAGGTGGCGAGCCTAGTCAGTTTTCTTTTGATGAGCTGTAGAACTGTTTCTTCCTTATGCCTTGTAGTATATTTCCTTGTGTTTTCTGTATTTTTCTTTTTCTTTCTTGTTGTAATTTTTGGAGTGTCCTTTTTGGTGATGTATACCACATTTTTTTGGTGTAATATAAGTGGACATTTTGATAGTATTGTTGTTTAATTTTCTCTCGTCTATTTGTGTTGAAGGATATGGATTCCAGAAGTAATCTATCCAAAATGGACGATGGAGATGTTTGTTTGGTTGACAGTGGAACAACAAACACAATTTTTCGAACCCATAAATATTTTATAACCTTGAAGAGGTTTAAAGGTAATGTGAATACCATTTCGGGTTCGAGTAATATGATAGACGGCTCCGGAAGAGCGTGTATCATTCTACCAGGAGGTACAAAATTAATTATTGAAGACGCCTTATACTCTACCAGATCCCAAAGGAATCTGTTGAGTTTTAAAGATATTCGGCGTAATGGTTACCACCTTGAAACAGCGGATGAGCATAATATGGAGTACCTGTATATTAATTCATCTGCCTCGTGCCAGAAACACATTGTGGAGAGGCTTAAGGCCATCTCTTCTGGGTTATATATTACGAGAATTCGAATTGTCGAATCTCATATTGTCATTAACCAGAAGTTTAATGACCCTGAATTATTCAAGCTTTGGCATGACCGACTTGGACATTCAGGTTCTACCATGATGAGTAGAATAATACAAAATGCCCATGGACATCCGTTACAAAACCAGAAGCTTTTGTTAAGTAGGGATATGAATTGTGTTGCTTGTTCCCTAGGAAAACTGGTTATAAAACCATCCTTAACCAAAGTTATTATTGAGTCACCAACATTCCTACAGAGGATACATGGTGACATTTGTGGGCCTATCCACCCACACTGTGGACCATTTCAATACTTTATGGTATTGATAGACGCATCTGCTATATGGTCTCATGTCTGCTTATTATCAACACGTAATGTTGCATTTGCCAGACTGCTTGCCCAAATTATTTGGTTGCGAGCCCATTTTCCGGACTTTCCTATTAAGTCCATTCGGCTTGATGGCGCTAGTGAATTTACATATAAGGCTTTTGATGCTTATTGCCTTTCAGTTGGTATTGATGTCGAGCATTCTGTAGCACATGTGCACACTCAGAATGGATTAGCTGAGTCTTTTATAAAGCATCTTCAGTTGGTTGCTCGACCCATGCTTATGAGGACTAAATTACCAGTTTCTGCATGGGGACATGCTATTTTCCACGCAGCGGCTTTAGTCCGACTTCGACCAACTGCTAGCCATCAATACTCCCCTCTACAACTTGTCTCGGGGAAGCAACCAGATATTTCGCACTTACGTGTCTTTGGTTGTGCTGTTTATGTGCCTATTGCACCAACACAACGCACTAAATTCGGTCAACAACGTCGCCTTGGTATTTATGTTGGTTTTGATTCACCGTCTATTATAAGGTATTTAGAGCCTTTAACAGGTGATGTCTTTACAGCCAGACTTGCAGATTGTCATTTTGATGAGACACTTTTCCCGCCGTTAGGGGGAGATGATAAGCCGTCAAAAGAACGGCGTGAAATATCTTGGTACACACCAAGTCTGTCTCATCTTGACCCTTGCACTAATCAATCTGAAATTGAGGTGCAAAAGATTATTCATCTGCAAAATATTGCAAACCAAATGCCTGATGCATTTACTGATACTGGTCGAATTACAAAATCCTATGTGCCTGCTAGAATTGCTCCAGCTCAGATCGATGTACCGATAGGACAAATTGGGAGCCCAGCGGCAAACGAGTCATCAAAGCCACGCCTGAAGCGTGGACGACCAATTGGTTCGAAAGATTCTGTCCCTCGAAAGAGGAAGAGCCAATCTGTCTCAATCAAAGGTAGTGCTCCTGAAGAGGCTACAGATAGTGCTCTGGTGTGATGATTAAAAGCACACAAAACACTTGCAAGTATACAAGGCCAAGATTTGTAATAAAATGATGAGTAGGGGTTTGTCCACAGGGAGAGGAGCATATAAGAAGTTTTCCTAGGCTAACAATGGTGACAATGCACTAAGGCAGTGAGCAAAACAAGGTAAATGGCATGAACCAAAGATGCAAGGTAAAGCAATAAAGAAACAGTTAAGAACCACAGCAGGGAAAGATAACAGACAAGGTAAATCAGCAAAGAACCAAGGCTTGGAAGCCAAGGGCAAGGTGAGTTTGTGCACTGACTTCAGTGCACAGTAGCTACAAAGTGCAAGAAAATAAAAGGCAAGAAAAATTAACTGAATTGCAAACACACAGGACTGAAAATGTAAGTGACTGAAAGGGAATTGGTGGGTAAGCCAAGGCTTATGATCCACCTTGTGTCCTAATCAAATGACATGTTTCTAGGTTATGTTTGTTCCTAAGCATACATCTAGAAATGGAAGAACACCAAATTGCTCACTAGTCTACCCCTAGCATTGGCTGTCTTTTGACAGTACAGCCAATCACAGGCTCTATGAGCATTGGTATCTCCCATTTGCTCAATCAAAACACAGCAACAGGAGAACCATCCTAGCTTCTAGTCACATGACAGTGCACAAGGCTTCACTGAGCCTTGGCCTGATGCTGATTAGCTCATGTTAACCATGATGTAGCAACATACATTCATCATAAGATATAAATTAGACACAATTAGCAACATATCAGATAACTAAAAACATGTGCAATACTCAATTGTTCACTGATAAGCACTGAAATTTGAAGTTCATTAAAATTTAGCTCAATTCTCTACTGGCTAGTCCAGAGAGATATACAGTGTCCTCCACACACTTCACATAACATCAATTTATACCCATTACACATTTTTGGGTTTTCCCCCAATTTTCCCCCAAAATCAGTAGAACTAGGGTTTGGTGAAATTGATTTACCTACTGTTGATGAGATACTCGCTCCATCTCGTCGACCCACTCTTCTCCTGCTTCTTCTCGTTCCTCCCATGCTCCAATTGATGCTTTAATCATCACTTATATCCCCAATTTCTCACCTAGGGTTTCAGTGAGCAGAGATATGAGAAATTGAGGTTATTAGTGATGCTAAAGAGATGGTACGTGATGGTGATGATGGGCTTAGGTAGAGTAGAGTTGGGGAGAAAATAGTGGAGTGATTTGGGGTGAGGTGGTGGTGATGGAGACGGACATGGTGGTGGTACGGAGTATGGTGGTTCTGCAGAGGGGGGGTGATGGAGGAGATGGGTTCGATGGAGAAAGGGGAAGGGTCTGTTTGTTTGGGGTGTAGGTGCTCGGCACTTGGGTGTGAGGCGAGTGTATCGAGTTTGATGATCTGCGACGCTGAGCCGTGTGATGTGGAGCTGGTAGGTAGATCGGACGGTGATGCGGAGGCAGGCGATGAGCGACCGTCGGATGAGGAGATACAACGAAACGAACGGTACTTGATGGAGTTAGGTACTGTAGTGTAGGGCGGAGATATCAAACTTCGATGAACAGCAAGGGAGCAACCGTTGGATTCAACTACCATCTAATCTGAAGGCTTGGAATTTCAGCGCTGTGGTGCTTGGCAGAGACTTCAGATTTTGATGCTCTATGAAGGAGCGACCGTCGGATGCTTCTGAGAACTGATCTGATGGCTGAGAACGGAGGCGTTTTTGTGTGTAGAAAATGAGGTTGTGCGCACCATTCTTCGCGACTTCCTTGCGTGATTTCTCCCGGCTTTTCACTACTTTTCTGCTCTTCTTGCTCCGCAACTCATCCAATCTTTATTTATTACCTAAAAATGCAAAATTAATTAATAAAAATATTTATTCTTGAAAACAATGAAAATACAGAATATGGGATAAAATGTAGAATTGATGCATAAAAGATGAGTTAAATTGCCAACAAAAAGGGATAAATATATACATTATTTGGCACTCATCAAATACCCCCAAACCTGAATTTTACTTGTCCTCAAGTAAAACAAAACTAAGGAAATCCTAACTATACCACTGTCGCTGGTCTCTCGAATGCATTTAGCGTATGCACTAAGCCTTTTAAACCACTAAGTGTCCCTAGTGGACGAGTTGAAGTCTCGTGAAGGTTTACCAGAGGTGTGCCTACAAAACCTATGGACAAAATATAAGCTCAGATTCCATCAAATGTGACATGTGCAAAACAGTTAAGCTCACAGCAAAATGGAGATGTCAATCTAGCTATCGAAGGCACAATCCTAGCACTGATAACAAAAAAAGACATGTGATAAGAGTGTAAAGTGTATCTACACATGTGTAAAGAAAGATTTGAAGTTATGACTACTAATCACCAAGAGATAGTTTCTCAGGCTAAGAACTGAGGTCGAAATCTAGCTAGCTGTCCGGACTTTACGAGAATTGTGAATGAGTTGGAGGTATTTCACAATTACTCGCGTTGTACATCAATGGCATACACCCTCCTTGCTTATTACAAAAAACAACAAAATGACTATTTACATGACTCTTATTTACATTGACAATTCTCTTTTTATTTTTGGAACAAGAGATGATGGAATTGATAAATACTTGATTTTTTTTTTCTGATATATTTTTTTTTTTTGAATATATACATCTTTT